>NC_067491.1:53466158-53609533 GCF_947179515.1 Apodemus sylvaticus | reverse complement strand
ACTACACCACATGCATCATGCCACATCTGTGAGCACAGATGGGAGTAAGTATACTCATGCATGAGCACACATGGTGCATACACATACACACACACACACACACACACCAAATAAATAAAATGTAATTTAAAAGTTAAACAAGCAAATGTTTGAAAAATCTGTAGATAATTTGGAAGTTTTAAATTATGAGAATACAAATTTCATTTGCATACAAGAGGAATATCCATCAGAATTCCATTACTTTGAAAATATCGATAGTGAAAACAAGCACCCCTAAAATCCACAATTCCACTCCAGAATACACAGTCCAGCATCAACACACTATGTTCCGTAGGATAAATCTGGCTGCATTTTTTTAATCAAAGAGACTGCAATTGAGTACAGATATTTTCCCCTACCTGTTTATTATATAATTATTTAAGAGATGGTTGATCACCTGGCGGTGGTGGTGCATGCCTTTAATCCCAGCACTTGGGAGACAGAGGCAGGCGGATTTCTGGGTTTGAGGCCAGCCTGGTCTGCAGAGTGAGTTCCAGGACAGCCAGGGCTACACAGAGAAACCCTGTCTCAAAAATCGAGAGAGAGAGAGAGAGAGAGAGAGAGAGAGAGAGAGAGAGAGAGAGAGAGAGAGAGAAGAAAAGAAAAGAGAAGAGAAGAGGGGAGAGGGGGAGGGAAAAGGAAGGGGAGGGGGGAGGGGAGGAGGGGGAGAGAGGAGAGGGAGAGAGAGAGAGAGAGAGAGAGAGAGAGAGAGAGATGGTTGATCTTTGAGACAGGGTCTCGTGTAACACAGGCTGGCCTTAAACTCACTATATATCCAAGGATAATTTTAACTTCTGACCTTCCAGTCACTCCCTCTAGAGTGCTGAGATGACAGGTCATGTGCCACATTCTCAGTTTTTGCAGTGCTGGGCATGAAACCCAGAGCTTTGTGCATGCTACTCTCCCTGTTTATATGCCATGGCTGTCATTGCTACAGTCTGCAGAATAAGACTGGAGCAATGACGCTTAAGGCTGTCTGTCCTGTAAAGTCAAATTTGACCAATGCCTACCCCAGATCACTGCTTCTCTAACTGTAATGACCATACAGATCACCTAGATATTTATTCAAAGGTAAATTCTGGGCCAGATATGGTGGCACAGGCCTGTGTTTCCAGTACTCAGTGGGTTGAGGAAGGAGGATATGAAATTCAAAATCCCGCTTGGCTACAAAGCAAGTTGGAGCATGCATGCGTGTGTCTATACATGTAGAGGTCAGAGGATAACACAAATGTCGTTCCTTGGACACCTCCCACCTTTCGTTTGAGGCAGGGTCTCATCTCACATTGGCCTGAAACTGGGCCAAATAGGTTAAGCGTTCTGGCCAGTAAGCTCCGGGTATCTGCCTGCCTCCATTTCTCATCTCAGCATCACTAGGATCACAGTACACACCGACACATCGGCTCTTCCAAATTCAGGTCCTCACACTCACGAGATGAGCTCTTTTCCTGACCAGTCCACAGATCAGAAAGCAAATTCCGATCAAGCTCCTGTGGAAGGGGTTCCTGAGTGGGGCTGATGTGGCAGCCTGACGACTCCGATGTGACAGAGGAGGAAACAGATGAGGGCTGGGGAGATGACTCAGTGGAGGGCTTGCTGCACAACCATGAGGACCTGAGTTCTAATCCCCAGAGCCCAGGTAAATACTGGATAGGTCTAGCAGCCCACCTCTAATCCTGGCCCTGGGAAGTGGAGACAAAGAATCTCCAGGACAAGCTAACAAAGCAAGAGAGCTGTTTATTCAACTGAGAGATCCAGCTCCAGAATATAAGCTGGGAGTGATCAAGGAAGACACCAGACTTCAACCTCTGGCCTCTACACATGCACACACACACACACACACACACACACACACACACGAAACCACACACACACACACACACACACACACACACACACACACACGAAACCACACACACACACAATACACACACACCATACACACACACACCATACACACACACACCATACACACATACACAATACACACACACACACACACACACACACACGAAAACACACACACACAAAAACACACAAAAAAAACACACACACAAAACACACACATACCACACACATACACGAAACCAAACACACACACACAATACACACACACAACACACACACACACACATAACACACACACACGAAAACACACACATACACACACACACAATACACACACACACACACACACACACACACGAAAACACTCATACACTCACAGCAATTCTGATGTGTTCAGACACAGTACATCTGAGAAACCTGGCAGACAAAACGGAGGAATGTGGCCTCACATCAGTATCCTTCACAAGCTTCGTAGCTAGTTCTGGAAGTTACCAGCTGAAGTAGGTGGAAACGTCCATCCTGTCTTGGTTGAACATATATTGATTGGATACACCGGAAGCAAAAGGGAATTATTAGGCATTCCTACCCAGAGAACTCTTCTGGCCTGGAAGGATGCGTAGAAGAGATAAAGTCACGCACGGCCACAGGATGGCCTAAAATGATTCCCTAAAGCTATCATGACACTGACACTACACCACAGCTCACCTGGGGACCCAAAGTGTTAAGTGGCTTCCAGCTCTTACGGCAGTACTTCCAGGAACCCACATGGGAAAACTCGTCTGCACACTGGTTCTCAGAAGGCACAAGCTACAGTTGTGGTTAGAGCACCTAACACAGTGTTCATCAACACATCTTGAAAAGGTTCTGGGCATCAATAGGAGTTTCTTCTTCTGACAAACTCATGTAGTTGACCCTCTTGCTTGGCCCCATAGAAAGAGCGCAAAAAGAGACTTGTTAAAAAAATATATATCTAGTGACTAAGTGTTTTCCGTTCAGTTCCTATAGCCATCGTATATAAATAGCATTATTAAAAAGAAAAAAGGAAAAAGGAAAGCCACAGTGAAGGGAAGTGATTTTGAAGTGAGAGGGCATGTCACCTAAGTACATCAGCAAATCAGGAAATGTAAGACCTTTCTACACAAGTTAAAAAACAGGAGTTAGCATTTGAATGTCAAGTGAGTAAAAACTGTACCAGGTGGTATAGATACACTAACTGAACGAAACAGCTCTGAGCTCTTAAGCTATGTGTACAATGACTGAAATTTGGTCCTCAGACCACATGAAGTAAGTGTGATTGTACTTTATAGAGGATGAAACAGACTCTTACAAGCCATCTCCAAGCAGAGTGTAGGGAAAGAGATGGAGATCTGAATTCTAAGTTTATTAGGCACAGGTTTGGGCCCAAGAGAAGGAATCACTGTAATAGATTTAAAGGCAGTGAGTTCTCCAACCCCAGAAGTATGGAAGCAGAAACTGAATAACCACTCACCTGTAGACTCCAGGGGCCCCTCCCATGTGAAACAATTCTTATCTTCAGATTTTATAAATCTAAGAGATTCGCTAACGAGAACTTTTCCCAACCCGACTCCACCTTTCCAGTGACAGGCATTAGCTGATTGTGACCACCGCTTCCAGGAAGTCTTCCTTCCAGCCTTTCCAGTCACTCTTGGCAAAATCAAAGTCTCAAGGGAAGGGTTCTGTGGACTGATGTGTAGCTCTGTCTTCATGTGGATCCCAAACAACTGGAGCAGGAGCTATCCCCAAAGCTGTTGCCTGTCTGTGGTATATGTTCTTCTAGCTGGACTGCACTCTCTGGCCTCAGTGGGAGAGGACACGCCTATATCCCCAGAGACTTGATGTGCCATGGTGGGGTGATTGAGGCTGGGTCTCCACCCTCTCAGAGGAGAAGGGAAGGGGTTGTGGGAGAGGGTGTGGGGGAGGGGCAGCGATCTGTTGCTAGGAAGAATGGCTCACCAGGTTCTACCTCTCCCTGAAGATTGATAGGCAGTTAATCATTGCTGATGGGAGGGGGGAGGGGGTTCACAAGTTCCCACCCCTTTGAGGATTGATAAGCAGTTTTATGAGGCCGCACTTAAGGATTTACTGGTTGCTAGGAGGAGGGGCTCATGAAGCTCTGCCCATCCTGAGGATTGATAGGCAGTTAATTGTTGGGGGTTGGTGTGTCTTTACTTATGTACTCAAGTGGCAAATTGCTTCTGTTTCTGTAAACAAATCCTAACCCATGTTCCCCAGTTAAACTCATTGTGTCACCAAAAACAAAGATATAAAAGTAGAAGGAGGACTCCGTGGGAAAAGAACCCCATCAGTGCCATCAGCAGGAGCTGGCAGGGCCGAGAGAGTGATGGGAGGTATGATCAAAACATATTCTATACATGTAAGGAAGTGTCACAGCAAAATGCAGTATTATGCTAAAATATATGCGATAATAAAGATTTTAAAGAAAAGAACAGGCCCAGAGGTAGGGGATAAAGACCTGGGTCTCCACTTAATGCAAATCCAGCCAGGTAGTGGGTGAACCTTACCCTGATTCATTAGGGTGATGGAGAAACAGCCCAGCATCCACATCTAATATGGGGATGCTTCTGACTCCTGGTGGCTCTGCTACCCAGAAGCATCCAGAGCTAAACCAAAGAGCCAGAAGAGAGGAGCCTCCTGCCTCCACTATCTCTCCCCAGAAGTGTAGTTTGGGCTCTAAAACTCAAAATCTAATAAAAATCTCTTCTTGAGTGAGAAAATGAAGAGGGTATGGGTTCTGGTATTCAATGGAGAGCCTTATATTGTGTGGTTGTTTCCTCTGACCAGTTGGAAGTGTACCTATCTGGTCCTCAGGGTCAGCAATAAACTGGGGAGAGGCAGGTCAGCAAAAATACGTGAGTACACAAAAATAATTCATGAAAACACAAATTCACACAAACCTTCATGCAAACACATGGACATATATACAGATTGCTAAGCTGTTCCAGAAGTATGGACCCTGATCCAAGACACAAAGAAGTCATCTCAACCGGGTACATCTGATCCCCTATCCCAAAGCCCTAGGATGACCTCCAAGTATTCAGGATTTAGACTCCCTGAGATATTATTTTCTCTGCTGGTATGGTTCACACTTTTCTTCTTAGCTGGGAACAAAGAAGAGGCCAAAATCATCAGTGAGTTGGAAAGAAGACAGTGAGTTGTTTTAAAAAAAACATGATGGGGGATGAATCAGAGGCAGAACAAATGAGCAGGAATTTGTAATTAAGTGCATAAAGAACTGAAAGGAGAATGAACAGATCAACCGAGGATGGAAAGATGGAAAATAAAAGGAACGAAGATGTGGATGGGTGGATGAATGGGTGAAAGGAGAGGTGAGTAAAAGTTAAAGGATGGATGCATAGATAGATGGACAGGATGGACGATGAGTAAGCATTGTCAGGTGGGTGAGAAGATGCATGGATGGGTTGGTTAATGGATGAAAGGATGCATAAAAAGAAGGATCAATGAATAGGTCGATGTGCAGATGGATGAACTAATAGAGGAGGAGGAGGATGATAGATAGATAGATAGATAGATAGATAGATAGATAGATAGATAGATAGACAGATAGACTCTTATGAATTTTATTGCTGTTATGAAACACCATAACCATAAACATTTTTCTTTAAAATCTTTATTAGCATATATTTAAACATATGGATGAATAGAAGATAGATAGATAGATAGATAGATAGATAGATAGATAGATAGATAGATAGACAGACAGAGGTGTTTTAGGGATTCTAGTGCTGTGATAAAACACAATCCACCATAAGCAAGTTGAGAAGGAAAGGGTTGGCTTCCACTTACAACTCTCAGGTCATGCTCCCATTGCTTAAGGTAGTCAGAGACAGAATTCAAACAAGGCAGGAATCTGGAAGCAGGAGCTGATTTCCCATTGCAGAGGCCATGGAGGAATATTGCTAGCTGGATTGGTTCCTCATGGTTTGATCACCCTGATTTCTTAAACGCCCAGCACCATCTTTCCAGGGTGGCATCACCCACAGTGAGCTGGACTGTCACACCTCAGCTATCCAGAAAATGCACCACAGGCTTGCTTGAGACATTTTCTCCGTTGAGATTCCCTCTTCCAAAATGACTCTGGCTTATTTAAAGATGACATAAAAGCTATCCAGTACAGATGATAGATAGATAGTAGATAGATAGATAGTCCCGTGGGAAGATAGATTGGTAAGATGAATGAAAATATGAAGGTGGTGAAGGATGTTTGATGAATCAATAGATGTTGGATGGGTAGATGATTGGATGGGTGGATGGGTAGGTGGATGGATGGATGAATGGGTGGATAGATAGAATGATCAATGGAAGATGGATGGATGGATGGATGGGGTGGGTGGATGGTTAGATGAGTAGATGGATGGAATGATCAATGGATGAAAGATAAATAAATGGGTAAATAAGTAGGAAGATGAATGTATAGATGGAAGAATGAATAAAAAGACATAGGTGGGTGAATAGAAAATAAATACATATAAAAGATAAGTAAACAGAGGGGCAGTTGGGTGGGAAGCTGAGTTAACAGGTATAGAAGTGGGTGGAAAGATGAATAAATGGATGGATAGAAGGATGGAAACAATCATTGGATGGATGGGTGGGTGGGTGGGTGATGGTGAGTGAAGAGATTAAGGGATGAGGATAAATAACCCAAAGTTCAGATTTTAGGGAAAAGTAAAAAACTATAATATAATCCAATATGGGACCTCATCCTCTCTCAGAGCTCAAGTCTAGGCTCCAGAAGATGGACTCACCCAGTGAGGGCAACTTCCTGCAGGATTGGTCCAATCCAAGTAACAAGTCAAAGTCAAGCTACCCATCCCTTATAAAAACCTGTGTTCAATTCTAATCATCCCTTTGCAGGTCTGGCTCTGACCTGCAGTTCTCAGGGGCTTCCCTGGCAAGCTTCCCAACCTTGGCATAATCCACTTGAAGCTTGGGATTTGATGCCCAGCTTGTGAGGCAGGGAAATCTGAGCCAGACCCTCAGACCTGTCACCTGGGACAGGGCAGGTCATACCAGGAGGAAACCCCATGGAACTCTCCGAGGATGTCATTGATATACCTGAGGACCCTGGGGCATGGGGTCCAGTGGGCACAGGTGACCACAGGCTACAACAAGTCTTCAACTCCGGTCTGGTTCCCACATGCCTGTCTAGAAAATGGCAACCAAAGACGGCAGCTGGGAAGGCATCGTGAAAGGTCCTGTCAACTATCCGGTGGGGCAGGGGCTCTGATTCCTGCAAGATCCTGGGAGACGCAGCTAATCCAGGCCATCCCTGAGCCACCAGGCAGCCGGAGCAAGCTGGAATCCCAGAATCCACAGCAAATGGTTTGATCAGGCAACCATCGCCACCAGGCAAAGGTAAAAACGAGCCAGCCTCTGGATGAGCCTCCCCAGTCCAGGAAGACTTCCACAGTAAGGCCTGCAGGGGCCCCATCCGAGGACCACACATGGATGGCAACAAGCCAAACTGAAGTTTGAGCGCTTGCAGCTCAGCCCTTAGTATAGCATTCTCTTCCAGCAGCATGACCAGCCTGCTTTCAATGGCCACATCATTGAGACGTCGCTTTTCTCGAGACCGCTTGGCCGCCTCGTTGTTCTTCCTCCGTTTCTCCCAGTAAACTGTGTCCTTCTTCTCTTCCGGCATGAACTCCCTCCGCCTGCGCGTGGTTGGACCCCTGCGAGTGTCCCAAAATACTTTGCTGGGACCCTGAGAAATGTTGGGTAGGCCCAAGCCATCCACATTCATAGCTGCGTCGTACCTAGAAAAGATTTTTGTAAAGGTCTTGGACTGGAGACGGGGGGCTGACTCAAATGACGTCCATCCCTCTAATTGGTTCTGTGTCTACCGGCTCCACTGAGGGATCAGATGGACCAGGGATTGGGCTGGAGATTATGATGGATCCATATAGGGATTGAATAAGGAGAAAGAAGGGGGGTGGCGTACCCAATGGGGCTGAGGCTGATTATGGTTAAGAACACCCCAGTCATCATAGAGATATATTTGAGAGCTGCTGCTTCCAAGGACACGAGTTCCTTCCAAAGAGTTTTTCTTACCCCTGAGAAGATCAGCCTATACAGGAACTTGGTAATAATCTCAGATCCAGAGGAAGACAGGAGGGAGGAGGTACCTAGGAAGAGAGAATTTGTGACCACAGAGTCCCACTGGCCAAACTGGGGTTCATAAAATCTGCTGGTAGGGGCTGAGGAGCTGGCACTACAGTGAAAGAGTTTGCCACGAGACCAGCTTTGCTGGGACCCTGAGATATGTCGGGTAGCCCTGAGCTGTACACATTCACAGCACCTGGGGAAGTTATTTTTTTTCAAAGTCTTGGAGCCTGGAGTCTGACCCGAATGAGACCATGAGAACAAGCACGAGGATCTGAATTCAAATCCCTAGAATGCGCTGGTTCAAAAAGAGCATGTGTGTTTAATCCTAGTACTTCTGTGGCCATAGGAAACAAGAATCCCTGGATGCTCCCAGGCCAGCTAGCCTAGCAGACACAGGGGCAGAACTGCAAAAAGACCCTGTCTGAAACAAGATGATAGATGAGGACCAGAACCCAAATAAGACTATGTCTCTCCACAAATGCACCATGGCACACTGCTCTCTCTCTCTCTCTCTCTCTCTCACACACACACATTCATATACACAAAGAACCACACATTCAAAATAAAATAATAAAATTGTAATAAAATAATAATAACAAATAAACAGTATCTGAGACTCATGTGAATGGTACCCAGATGGTAACTCAGAATCCATGGCCATAATTTCACACCTGTCTGTCCTCCCATCCAACCATCTGTCTGTACACCAGGTCTACCCAACACCACTGTCCATTCGTTACCCTTCCCCTCCTTTGTCCGCCCATCACCTCCCCAGCTCCCATCCATCTCACCATCCGGTTTTACACCGAGCTACTGTGCCTGCCAATTTTTCACTTGTTCACAAATTCTATACATCTGTGGCCTGAAGCCACCCCTAAATTTCAGGTGCTTGGAATGTATGTATGCATCTGTCTAGTGGATATATATGTACACCCTGCACATCCACAGGGAGACCAGAAGGTATCACATGTCCTCTTCCATCACTCCCCAATTATTCCTCTGAGATCTCTCCCTGAACTTGAGGCTGGTGTCTCCAATAGACTGAAAGCCAGCCAGCCCTAGATCCCACATGCTGGAAGGAGATAAACAAAGTCCTACCAGTTGTCCTACGGCCTCCACATGTGCACTGTGTGCACAAACACATGAATAAACAGATATAATAAACATTTTTAAGAAAAAGGAAGGTGTTGGGTGTGGTGGCATATGCCTTTAATTCCAGCACTCAGGAGGCAGAGGCAGGTGGATCTCTGTAAATTCAAGGTCAGTCTACTAATCTACAAAGCGAGTACAGGACAACCAGGGCTTTGTTACACAGAGAAAACAAACAAATGAGGATGAGGAGGAAGAAGAAGAGGTGGAGGAAAAGGGCAGGAAGAGAGAGGGAGGGAAGGAGAGAGAGAGAGAGAGAGAGAATGAATTATCTTGGTGTCACACCTATACTCCCAGCATCTTTGGAAACTGAAGTGGGAAGATCACTTCAGCCCTAGAGTTTGAATCCAGACAGAGCATCCAAGCCAAAACAACATCTCAAAAACATAATGGCCAGTGTTGCGGCACACAGTATGACTGTAACTCCCACACTTGGGAGGAGGCCAAGGTAGGCAGATGACGCATCTAAGGACAGCTCAGGTAGCAGCATAGTGAGGCCTTGCCTCAAATAATACTAGTAGCAAATACTAGTAGCAGGGGAGGTGGAAGAGGAGGAAGAGGAGGAAGAGGAGGAGAAAAAGAAGTAGCAGGAAGAGCAGTATGGAGGGCTGAGGAGGAGGGAGAAGGAGGAAGGGGGGAAGGAAGTGGAAGGGAGAAAGGAGGAGGTGGTGGGAAAAAGGAGAAGGGAGGAGGGAGAAGGAGGAAATGAGGGAGGAAAGAAAGGAAGAAGAACAGGAAAGGGAAGGTGAAGAGAAAGGGAAGAAGAGGGGACAGAGAAGGAGAAGAAGGGAAGTAATCAGGAAAAAGCAGACAGAGGGAAGGGAAGGAGAGAAGTTTCAAAGCTAAGCATGGAAAGGTAGACAACCAAGAGACTGGTCGGGCCCAGGCCGGCTGAACCACGAGCTCACAAGCAAACCCAGGAGGCGGCCGACCCAGGAGGTGGCAAACCCAGGAGGAGGCCAGAGCTCCACCTCCCTGCCTGAATGCCTTCTGGCTGGGGTTTTGGCCTGAGCCCTCAACCGCTGGTCCCTCCGCCTCCACAGGAACCCAGATGCGGGCAGCAGATAGCTAGACTCCTGTGCTTATTTAGAGAAGATGCAGTGTGGGTTGGGTCTTCCTGTGGTCATAGCAGAGGAACTAACAGAGAGAGAGAGAGAGAGAGAGAGAGAGAGAGAGAGAGAGAGAGAGATCACTCCTAGTGAAGAGCCCAAGGCAAGACAAGGAAACAGGAAAAGGGTCTGTCGGAGGCGGCACACAACTCCACTCTGGTCTCCGCAGCCTCCCTGCGTGGCAAACATGCAAACCTCTGCTTGGTTTCCTGGAATAAAGGAATCTTCCTCCCCGAGAAGCAGACCTTGTCAGGGCAGGCATACTCCCAGCATACAGAATATTCGCTGTGCTAACGTCACCTTCACTAGTGGGCTTGTATCTTAGTGATAGACTGCTTGCCCAGGATGCAACGTAAGTGAAAAGCCCACAACTGTAATTCCAACAATCAGGACGTAAGACTCTGGGGCCAGCCTCCACTATAGCAAATTCAAGGACAGTCTGCAGCCGCAAAGAAAGGAAGGAAAAAGTAGAGAGTAGGATGATGCTCACCAGAGCCTAGAACGAGGAAGGACTGAGAACTGAGGGGACGCGGGTTAAGGAATGTGAGAAGGTTTTCAACGAAGGCTTTACAATAAAGGCATTAAATGGCTCGAAAAGACAAAAAGATACCAGCCCTTCCACAAGAACAGAGGCAGCTATAAAGTAATCAGTAAGAGCTCTGATATTAGATGGATAGGTATAAATAATCAATACATAAATGCTGGCTGGCAAGATGTCTCAGAAGTTGAAGGCACTTGCCACCATGCCTGATGACCTGAGTTCAAACCCCAAGGCCCACATAGCACAAGGAGAGAACCGACTCCCTCAAGTAATACATGCAGACTGTGGTACACGTGCATGTGTGCATACATTCAAGTAAACATGCACGTATACATTAAATAAATGCAATTTTTATATTTGAAGTACACTATTGTAGCATAATGCTCTACATAAAAGCAGGGCAACTGGGAGGTGGTGCACGCCTTTAATCCCAGCACTCAGGAGGCAGAGGTAGGTGGGTCTCTGAGTTTGAAACCAGCCTGGTCTACCAAGTAAGTTCCAGGACAGCCAGGACTACACATAGTGACCCTGTCTGGGAAGAAAGAAAAAAAAAGTAAGGTAGTGGTGAGTTAGAATCCCAGAAAAGCTAGGTACATATATACATGTAACCCAACACAGGATGAAGGTAAGAGTATTGCTGGGGCTTGCTGGCTCTGAGCCTATCTCTGGGTTCAGTGAGAGACTCCGTCTCAAAGGAAGAAGGCACAGAAGAAAATAGGACACCCCGCACTCTCCAGAGTCTCCCACATCACCTATGGACACACCACATACATATGAGCAGGCACACACATGTGCCCACATCCACACTGCACATAGGCATGGCAATAACCCTGAACAGATCATTACATAATATGATAATATGACTCGGTGGGTAAAGGCACTTGCTGCCAAGCCTGGTGATCTGAGTCCAACCCCAGAGACCCACATGGTAGGAGAGAACCAATTCCCACAAGCAGTCCTCTGATTTCCACACACACGCTGTGGTATACATATACACAAGCACACACACTAAATATAATTTTTAAAAGTATCGCATACTCCATCAATATGTGTAATTATTATTATACATAATATACATAGTTATTACACATCAATTTAAATTTTCCTTTTGAAATATTTTATTACCATTTCATTATTTAAAGTGTATGCATGTTTTGCCTACAGGTAAATCTGTGCACTCTTATGTATCTCTGGTGTGTATGAATGACAAAAGAGAAGATGGATTGGCTAGAATTGATGTTAGAGTTTGGTTATAAGTTACTATTGAGTACTGGGAATTGAACCTAGATTGTCTAGAAGAGCAGCCAATGCTCTTAACCAGTGAACCATCTCTGCATCCCCCTCGATTTAATTTTTTATTCAAAAGAAATGCAACTGCTTTAACCAGATTCATATTCTCTTAGATGGGTAGTTTAAGAAAATTCAGATCACTTCAGATGTTTCCAAAGCCTTATATGCAAAATAGGTGCAATAGCAGTCCCAAAGTCATTGGTTATATTCAGAAAAAAAAACAGGAATATGTTTTTTTATTTAAACAGATGCTAACTTTAATGATATATTAAAAATGCATCTGAATTGAGAAGATTGAAAACATTGGCAGGTGCATGGCCTGCCATATTCAATTCTTCCTATAGGTATGTACCTTGTTATTACTGCATCACCAGGGCATTTGTTAATGCCAAAAACAATGAAGGTCGATTCCAATATGGAAAAACAGTGAAGTTCTCCATGCAATTCACAAAACAAAGATATATTTATAAAGCGCATGCCAAAGCCTTTAATGTATAGAGGAAGTCTTAATTTAAGGAAAGATATATTTGAAAAGCCAGTTTAGCCACTCACTTTAAGAAGAACATCATCATCCTGTTTTGATAAAAAATGATGATAAACTTTCTTCTAATTATATATGTTCGTGCACATAAGTCAGTGTTGCTCTCAGCTTTGGCAAATGAAGCTTCTTTTTGCAGTGAGCATGAACTAATTCATAGCCTCATCACTGACCAAAGAGATGAGAATATGTGACAATTGAGTGCTCAGCCCTGAATGGGACATTTGTATCATACGCACACAGAGACCGCCACCGCCAAGGTCATTGCCAAAGAAGGGGCCATAAGGAACTAAGTGCTAGAGAGAGGGTTAGAGCGCTGAGAAATGCTGTCTTCTGGATGTGACTAGGTGGTGACACTCATGAACTCACAATGAATGTGGTTACCTGCACAAAATCCAGCCAGTCAACGTGTCAGGATGGATAGGGGAGAGGCTCCTGAGACCTGTCTCTTCCTGAGAGGGCTGCAGGTAGTTAGTTAATAATGACTGGGAAAGGAAAAGTCCTTTCTTTAGTGGTGTAGCTACTGGTGAACTGTCATGATCCAGTAATAATCTAATATTCATTTTGATGGAAATCAACCCTAATGAAATGTAGTAAGTCATTAAGAAAGAAAGAAGGAAAGAGAGAGAGAGAGAGGGAGGGAGAGGGAGAAGGAAGAGAGGGAGACAGGGAGGGAGGGAGACAGGGAGGGAGGGAAGGAGGAAAGGAGGGAAGGAAGCAGGGAGGGAGGGAGGGAAGAAGGGAAGAAGATAGCTCAGTGGTAAAGTACACACGCAACCCCTACTTTTCAAACTCTGTAAAATCCTAAGAAAAAGCTAATCTGAACTGGACATGAGAGAATGGCCTGGTGATCAAAATTAAACCCATTCCCCCATGACTCAAGAAAATGTGGGATACTGTTATTGTGATATACAAACACAAAGAAAGGATATAAACTCAGCAGAGTCTAATCAGGAAAAAAGAAACTGGAGAAGATGAGAGAGAAGCTCATGGCCACATCATAGCGTTTCCACACGCTCCCTACCTAGAAAGGATTTACATCAGAGGAAAGAGAAAATATCAGCCAACCTTCAATAAACTTTACATTGCATCCAGTAAGTGATTTAGGAGAAAGAGAAGGAGGAGAACAAGAACAAGAACAAGAGGATAATATGCCGGCTAAATGATAAAGGTGTTTACTATGCAAGCCTAGTGACCTGAATTCAATCTCTGGAACCCACCCAAAGGTGGAAAAAGAAGTGCTCTGACTTCACATGTGTGCTCTGGCAAGTATGTGTACACTCAAAAACAAATATTTCTAAAGGTAAAGAAAGGACCAGAGAGATGGCACAGCAGTTAAGAGCACTGGCTGCTTTTGTGGAGGACCTGAGTTCAGTTCCCAGTGTCTAGGTTGGGTCGCTCTAGGATACCAGACATCCTCTTCTGGCTTCTGTGGGTACCCGCATACATGTGCACATAAATTTTTAAGTAAAGTTAAAATTGCTTAAAGATATAATGGAAAACTAACACTATGCAAGAACTGGGGGTTATGAAACAAAAATGGTGAGAAATAATAGAAGGAGATCATCAGAGTTCAAATAGCAAACAAAAAATACAACTGATAGAAAATACAGAGATAGCTTGATTAGCAAGAGGAAACTGAAGCCCAGAACTACAAAAGAACTTTCCAGACTTAATAAGGGATTTTAGTTGTAAAGACAGCACCAACTCTGAGAACAACTGGAAGCCAAAACCTAAGCCTTGGGGTCATTCTTATTTTCTATTTGTTCCTGTGTGGGTATGTGTGTGTACATGCATATGGGTGCATGCCACAGTGCTGGTGTGGTGGTCAGGGGACAATCTGCTGAAATTAGTTCTCTCCTTTCACCACATGGATCCTGGAGATCAGACTCATGTCATCAGACTTAGCAGCACCTGCATTTACCTGCTGAGCCATCTTACCAGCCTTTAAGGTTTTCTTTTTCTTTTTTTATTATTATTATTTTCTATAATCTTTGTTTACATTCCAGATGATTTTCCCTTTCCCGGTTCTCCCCTCCCCATAAGTCCCATAAGCCCTCTTCCCTCTGCTCGTTCTCCAATCAAGGCTGTAGCACAGTTGGTAGACCTGCTGCAATCCCAGTACTGCAGGAATGAGGAGTGGGGTCACATCCCTGTCAGCATTCAGAGGTGGAAGTTAAAAGACCAGGAGAAAGAAAATAAGTTCAAAGTGATCCTTGGTTAGCAAGTTAGAAACAAGCCTGACTATAGAAAACCCTGTCTTAAATTATAAAAAATAATGATAATCTCCAGTTCTATAGCATGGAAAAGCAACTTGTATGTTTCAAAATACCTAGACAGGATGGTTTTGAATATTCCCAACATAACAATACAAATAACAATGGTTACATTTTAGGTAGTAGATATGATAATTACTGTAATGTGGTCATTGTACACAAAATGATAACAGTAGTTATCACACTAAGTACTAGAACTGTAGCTCAGTAGTAGAGCACTTGGATAGCTAGCATGGATGAGGCCCTAAATTCAATCTCATTCTAGCAGATGAAACAAAAGGAATTGTTATCCAGGCTGTGGTGGCACACGCCTTTAATCCCAGCACTTGGGAGGCAGAAGCAGGCAGATTTCTGAGTTCGAAGCCAGCCTGGTCTACACAGAGTGAGTTCCAGGACAGCCAGGGCTACACAGAGAAACCCTGTCTCAAAAAACCAAAAAAAAAAAAAAATTGTTGTCTTGAAGCTGTCTTTACAATTATTACATTCTACCCTCATAAGTAAGTACAGTTATTATATACCAATAATAGCATTCTGAATGACTTCCAGAGCTGGGCAGATGATTGGCTCAGAAGTTAAGAACACTCGTTTTCGCAAGGGACCTAGGTTTGATTTACAGCATCCCTGTGGCAGCCGCATAATGCCACTGTTAAATTCCTCCTGCTCCAATAGCTGGTCCCACACCTATACACACATGGGCAGCACTAAGCATATTTAATGATTTATCAGAGAGAGAGAGAGAGGGAGGAAGGGAGGGAGGGAAGAGGGAGGGAGGGAGGGAGGGAGGGAGGGAGGGAGGAAGGAAGGAAGGAAGGAAGGAAGGAAGGAAGGAAGGAAGGAAGGAAGGAAGGAAGGAAGGAAGGAAGAGAGAAAGAAAGAAAGAAAGAAAGAAAGAAAGAAAGAAAGAAAGAAAGAAAGAAAGAAAGAAAGAAAGAAAGAAAGAAAAAGAAGCTTGAAAGCAGTCTATGTTGGCGGTATTTGGGGAAAGTTTAACGGGGGAATTGAAGGTATATGTGATCATGTTCATTGTATACATGCATAAAAATCTCAAAAATAAGAAAAATTTAAATTAATATTAAAAATGAATTCCCACACGAGTGTTTTGAGAATAAAATGTTGAGCTGTGTGTAACATGCCCAGCATTTGAGGGTGGACTCCTGTGGAACACCGTCTTAGAACTCCCCAACCCACCTTTATCCAGACAAGATTTATTGTATCTCAAGCTCGCCTCAAAAGTTCCGTGCATCTGAATCATCTGGAACGCTGATCCTGCCTCCGCCTCCCAGTGACAGGCTCACAGGCCTTCACTCCCACGACTAATTTAAGTAGCGCTTGGGCTGGAGCCCAAGGTGTGGTGCATGCTGGGCATGCTCTCTGCCCACTGAACTGCGTACCCTGCCCTCAAACTCTCTTCTTTGAATCCAAAGAATCAAAGACAAGATGAGACTAGATATCTTTAGAAGCCAAGCGATCAGCAGAAAGAAACTTAAAATGTTACATGGACAAAAGCTTAAGAAAACGGCAAATGAATCAAATGACAGGAAGTAGTCTACCTCAGAATACCCCACTCTCGTGGCCAAATAATGGCCACAGGTGCTAAATCAGAGGGGAGTGGAGATACCCACAGACTCCTGTAGGTGGAGAAGACATAAACACAAGCAAGAGGGAGGTGTGCAACGCCACAGTACATGCTCACAGTGATTCACACCTGTGGTCTTGGCAACGGGAGGATGGAGACAAGGAAGGCAGGTCAAGAGATCCAGTTCACCCACAATACACAGCAAAAACTAAGACAGCCTGGGCTATGTGAGACTATGTCTCAGAGAGAGTGGAGGGAGGGAGATATGGGGGGAGGAAAGAAAGAGACAGATGGACAGACAGACAGAGAGAAGCAACCATGTAGGAAGCAGGTTCACCCTTGTCACAAACAAAAGAAATCTTCGTTGACACCATGAGATAACAAATTTTCCCACTGAAATTGGCAAAGATTTAGAAAATCGATAAAACTCAGTGCTGTCAAGGGTGTGGTGAGATGGGCACTGGGGGACTTAGAGGGTGGCGATATAAATCACTTCCTGGCAAAGCAATCAAGAAATATGAAACAAGGCCAGAGAGTTAACTCCCATTCCCCAGAACCTACTTAAAATCCCAGTTTAGTAGTCTATGTGCTTAACCTCGGCACCAGGGAGATGGCAACGGGGAGATGGTCACTTAAGGACCCCCGGTGCCCACTGGCCAGCCAGTACAGCCAATTTGTCAAAACGCTAAGTTAAGAGTTTGAGAGTTGTCATCTCAAAAAACAATATGGAACTCTGGCAAGATGGACAACCAGATAAAGGCTCTTGTGGTCAAGCCCGAACCCCTGAGACCCACATGGTAAAAGGAAAGAACAGAGCCCCACTAGCTCTCCTCTGATCTCCACACAAGCTTTGTTGCACATTTGCCATGATATTTACATAACCCATACACACACACACACACACCAAAAACAATGCATAAATCAATGTAGATTTTTATATAGAAAATGTACCTGGGAAAGGTGAGAAAAACACTTGATATCGACCTCCACGTGTACAAGCACACACTCAAAAAAAATCTTCCATACACATACACAAGTGTTCATACATACATACATGCATACATACATAAGTTAATCAATAATTTAAATGTTTTTTATTTAATCTCAGCTTAAATATCATCTTCTACGGATGATATCTGAGTACCTATTCTGGACCCCAAGGGAGTAGTCAACTTCAGCTGTCACGTCAGCCTCACCCTGAGTCTGTCCCCCATCTCCAAAGATCTACAGCATAGACACTGGAATAAATATCGGAGGCATGAAATATTAAGAGAACAGGGGTGCTCTGTGAGGTTGCTGGGTGGGTGTCGACGCAGATGAACATTGCTTTCAGGGTCTGGAAGACTTTCCCAGCACAACTGACTAAAGCCAACAGAGGTTAATGATTTCAAGAGATCAGCAGCTGCCTTCACAGCAAGCGCGCCAAGAGGGTTGGTGTCCAACCTGACTCCCTGACAGATTCAGGGAAACGGGGATGAAAATGTCACCCCTTCTCTGACCTAGGTGGATCTTCTCTGATTCAGAAGGTGTCTGAAGATAAGGGAGCCACCGCGATGTTCTCATGGCCATGAACAGCCCAGCCCATTCCCTGGAAAAGCCTCAGAGCCCCGAAGCATCCCCTTCTCTGACCTAGGTGGATCTTCTCTGATTCAGAAGGTGTCTGAAGAGAAGGGAGCCACCGCGATGTTCTCATGGCCATGAACAGCCCAGCCCATTCCCTGGAAAAGCCTCAGAGCCCCGAAGCATCGCACTCTCACAGGGTTCGGTGAGCTTTGATAGAGGATCAGGGCCCTGCACTCTCACAATGAGTGAGCCCCCGGCTTCACAGAAGCCCTCATCAAAACCCAACCTCGAAAACCGAGAGGCCTTGGTGAGAACTTAGATTTCAAGAGGAAAATGCAAAGCACTGTGAGACCTGGAACGACCCACCTCCTCCTCTTCCCCCCTCCCGGCCCTTCACCCCACCACGATTACCCAGAGGCCGGAAGTTGGTACCGCCTATGCCCAACCCACAAGGCCAGCTGGAGTCCCGGGTACCAGGAACAGGGGGGCAGGAAGTGGGGGTGGGCAAGACTCAACGTCCCAATCCCTGCCTTGGCAGTGGCACACTTTGGGTACAAGCCTCTGCTCTTTGGAGTCTCCATTACTATTCCTATAAAATGGGCACAGGATTGATACGAGAGTTATCCTGAAGCCAGGCAGTGCTCACCCTACCATCAAAGTAATATTCGGTTCCTCATGTATTGCAGTGCTGGGACTTAAAGCAGAACTCTCACATTCCAGGCAAGCACTCTAGTTAGTACCCAGCTATCTCCCTAAATCTTGGTTTTGTAGCTTATTTTTCTTTTGTTTTTAAACTGTGTGTGTGTGTGTGTGTGTGTGTGTGTGTGTGTGCGCGCGCACACGCGCGCGCACACACATCCTTATTGTAGTATGTAAGTATACATATTTGTTCAGGTGTACACCTGTGCCCTTTTCTATCACACTTCCCATCTGATTCCCTTGAGACAGAGTCTATCACATCAGAGAACACAGAACACAGCATTTTTCTGCTTTGTAGGTAAACAACAAGCTCAAGTAATCCTCCTGCCTCCACCTTACGTTACCACAAGGGTTATAGGCACAAACACCCAGACCAAACTTTTTACTGGGGAATCAGACTCAAGTCTTCCTGCGTCCTCATATTAAGATGTTTCCGTTTCTGTTTTGTTTTGTTTTGTTGGTGGGAGAGTGTTTTATTTTTTGAGACAATATCTAACTCTGGCTAGCCTAAAAATGGCTGTATAGAACAGGCTGGCCTTGAACTCACAGAGATCGACCTGTCTGTCTCTGTCTCTGGAGTGGTAAAGATTAAAGGTATGTACCACCATACCCAGCAATAAATGTATTTATTAATTTATAGAAAAGAAAAAATACAGTCATTTATAGGAAATAGATCCAACTATAGATTGTCAAGATAAGCAAAATAAGCAGGGGCAGAGAGATGGATTGATGGACACGTGTGCTTGGTGGGCAAGCGCCAGGACGTGAGTTTGAATCCCCTGAACTCCTGGCCAGGGCTCACCTTGCACACGCTCCAGGTTCAGAAAGAGACCCTGTTGAATGAATAATGCAGAGAGTTACAGAGAAGGACACCCCAGGTCATCCTCCAGCCTCCGAGCATGCACCGCACATCCTACAAAGAAGCACAGAAAGAGAGAGCTAAGCACTGCTCAGAGAGAGAAACAGCTATGGAGCATGCTTCCCTCGCACATGGACTCTGGATTTAGACATATATGTGGCATAAAGGTAGAAGGGGGGAGGTTTGAGGGCTGAGGACAATGGGATCAATATCCCAGGATTATTGGTTTGTAAATATCACAATGAAACACACTGATTTGTTTCCTTTTGAGCTTGCTTCAAATCTCTTATTCTACGTGGGGGAGAGGGAGGAGGCAGATGAATGCGTGTGGAGGTCAAGGGACAATTTTGTGGGTTGGTTCTGTCCTTTCCCCTGCACGTGAGTTTTGAAGATAAAACTCAAACTGCATCAGGTGTGCGCTTTCCAGGCATCTCCACCACTGAGCCATCTCACTAGCTTTATCTTTTTTGTTTGTTTGTTTTTTATCACAGGTAGCCCAGGCTAGCCTAAAACTCACTGTACATCTGAGGATGGTTTTGAATTCCTGATTCTAGTGTTTCTACCTTCTGAATATTTGTGTTTGTCCTAAGGCCTAGGACATGCCTTAAGGCATGCACCACCACGTGTGATTTTTGAAACCCAGTACTTTATACAATGAATATACACACTAATTGAAAGAAAAGTATTATATGTATGTGTATATGTATGTGTGTGTATGTGTGTATAAATACAAAGAAATACTATGCACCCTTAAACAAAGGTCGAAGTCTTGTTGTGACGGTGTGCATGAATTACTGACATAGATTTCCATCATCAGAATTCTAGAGTCTAAAGACAAGACTGATTACCCTGTGCCTTATATGTACCTGGCACACAGTAGGTACCTAAACAGGACTGAATGAGTGAGTGAGTGAGTGAGTGAGTGAGTAAAAATATTGTTTGTTCTCACAGTATGCCTAGGACATGCCTTAAAACTCCTTTGACCAAAGAAGGTGCAGTGATTCATTTGACCAGCGTCACACAGCTAATTGAAGCTGGGTTTGGAACACGGTCAGCTGAAACTCTCTGACACCTAGTTAGGCCAGATCTGGAAGCAATTTCCCCAGAGTACTTTCAAGGTCAGAATACATCTCACCTGGGCTGCCTATGGGGTTAAGTAAGCAGCCACATTGTAGGTCAGGATTCAGTGCCCACAGAGTTCCTGGACCTCAGCGTCTCTACTGTGAAATAGGATCCGGAGCCAGAGACTTCGCGGCAGGAGTACAGCCTCCAACCCTTAGACCTCTGCTTCCTTCCTCTCCTGTCATCAAAATGATTAAGAATACCTCCCTTCCCTGCCCTCAGGACAGCCTGGGTGGGAAGCGGGGAGACATCGCTGGTCCCACAGAGAAGCCTAGCTGTGTACCAGAGACCTCAGTGAGCAGGGCTGGATTCCTTCCGTGACCATCCCCCATGCCCAAAATGCCTCCTGGCACCACCCGAGCCTTTTCAGGGTGCCTGGCACCACCTGTGCTCAGCATTTTGCTGGGCTCTATCTGCCTGAGGGATCTTTGTACAGACAATCAGATTGGGCCACTTTTCCGCTCAAAACACCTTGCACATCAAAACGTATTCATCCATCTCAGACACAGGGCCCCAGGAATCAGATGGAGATAATTCTGACCATGCTCCGCCCATCCGGCTTTCCCTCACCCCGACGAAGCATCTCAAGTCACACAGGGCCTTTGCACGTGCAAGTCACACAGCCGGAACTGTTCTTCCTCCCTTCCTTTAATCCCTCATTCCCAGTTTCTGATCGCAGTTTTGCTAAGAAACGTTCCTTGGCATTCTAGGACAGATCTAGTGCCTCTAATAGATGTTCGCTTAATGCCAATCGTTTCTGCTTTTTTTACAATGGCATTTTATTAACAGGATAGGGAGTCACACAAAGTAAGAGGACAATTTGCAGGAGTCAATTCTCTCCTTCCGGTATCTGGGTCCCAGGAATCATGAGGCTGGCAGCAAGCCCCTTTACCCGCTTAGCCATCTCTCCAGCACTACTTTTCTGCTTCTTATAGCCATTTTATATTTGTTTGTGTAAATATTTTACTGACGCTTGTGTGCCTTCCCCAGACTGACTGGTCCCCTTTGCCAACATTTATATCATTCTCTCTCTCTCTCTCTCTCTCTCTCTCTCTCTCTGTGTGTGTGTGTGTGTGTGTGTGTGTGTGTGAGAGAGAGAGAGAGAGAGAGAGAGAGAGAGGCAGACAGACATCTGTGTGTGTGAGAGACAGACAGACAGACAGACAGACAGAGGGTTACAACTACTTATACTTAAGACTCCCGTGTCTACCTCATCTACCACACTCCTCAGCCAGCCTTGCTAGCGAGCAAGCCTAGGCTACAGGTTTGTCTCAAATAACCAGCCTTTTGCTCCATCCAAGCCAATGACTCCCATTCCGGGCACCACATGAGCAGAGGCGAGGGAAGATTGCCCCCTCTCCTGCCAACTGGCACAGGGCCCAGATGACTGCTACAACCAAAGACTGGGCACCTCATGCTTTCCTGGTAAATGTTGGGGGGTTGGTTCTTGCCGTTTAATCCCGACTACAGCCTAAGGTCAAGGACTTGCCCTCGGAGTTCCACGGATGAAGCCAGGGAGATGATGCGGTCCTCTCCCACTGTTGTCGAGGACGCACCAGATTCTGAAGAACACGCACTGCCAAGTGCGCCTGCCTTGCCAGCCCTGAGTACAAGACATTCCAAGTCCGAGCCACTTTGTTTCGGCACAAAGCAACGCCACTGCCCTGAGGATAGCTGGATAGCAGATTGGGATCTATAATCCTTTCGTGTATCTGAGAGCCTGGACTACCTGGGATCTATAATCCTTCTGTGTATCTGAGAACTTGGACTGCCTGAGATACCACCGCAGGTTGAATTGTGTGATGAAGAAGGACACAGAGGTCTTCGAGAGTGAGAGTCAGAGGGAGCCACAAGTGTCCCCAGGAGATGTGAACAATGACAAAGACACAGATACAGAGGAACTAGACCAAGCCCTCTCCAAGCTTGCTCAGGGAAAAAGGACTGGAACTTGAGACTTGTGATGGTGGAGACTGCCCTGGCCAGGATCCTGCTTCTGACATTCCCAGATGCCTAGGCTGCTGGGCATGGCTTCCAGGGACTTTAAGCAAAAAAGAAATTAAAAGGCCACCCAGAACTCTGTTTGGTGCCCAGGAGCCTTGATGCCTGCTAAGACTTGCAACTAGGAAATCATCTGTTGTCAGCTCCTGCTGTTACAGCAAAAACACGCACAAGGCAGCTGTGTCTTCGCAGCCATCTGGTGTGTATTTGTTTGCTTACAGCTTTCTTCATAAAAGTCTTTAAAAACTGAAAAACTAATTGTGTTTGACATAAATTCTCACTGTGTAGCCTAGGATGGCCCAGATCTTGCTACATTTTTATTAACGTTTTTGAAACTTTCATATGCATGTATTGTATTTACACTATTTTTCTACACCCTCTCCTCCATACAACTCTTCCCAGGAGACCCCCAACTCCCTTTAAAATTTATGACATCTTGTTTAATTAGTATTGAGGGGTGTGTGTGTGTGTGTGTGTGTGTGTGTGTGTGTGTGTGTGTTTCATTGGCACTGCAGAGATAGTTCAGCCGTTAAGAACACTTTCTGGGTGGGCATGGTAGCACATGCCCCTAATTACTGCACTCCAGAGGAAGAGGCAGGCAGATCTCTGCGAGTTTGAGGCCAGCCTGGTCTACAAAGTGAGTCCAGGATATCCAGGCCTACACAGAGAAACCCTGTCTTGAAAAACAAGCAAGCAAGAAACAAAGAAACAAACAAGGAAACAAAGAAACAAACAAGGAAACAAAGAAACAAACAAGGAAACAAACAAACAAAAATTCTTTTGCTCCACATCAGATACAGAAGACACCATATGATCAGCCTCCCAAGTGCTGGGACCACTTGCAAGCATGCACCACCACACCAGCTTCAATAAATGTTCCAATGAAAATGTCATGTAGTTCTGGGGAGATGGCTTGGGGGAGGGAGGTGTGAAAGCACTTGTTGCCCAAGTATGATTTTCAATCCTCAGTACCCACATAAAAGCCAGATGTGTACCATGTGGTCTGTAATCCCAGTGTTTTAGCAAGGAAAGCAGGGGCAGAAGAAACCCAGCAGCCGACTATCTGACATGCAGGGGCAGGGGAGCAAAAAAAAAACCCTACATCAGACAAGAACTGAGACCTGAGGTTGTCCTTGACCTCTGCCTATATGTGTGCCTTGGTGCACACATATACAAAAACAAGTATGCATATCACACACACACACACTGTACATAAAATAAGGAAAAGAAAATTTGGTGTGGAAGGACAAGGAAGAGGGAGAGAAAACGGCACAGAGACAGAAAAAGGGTAGGAGGAGAGGACTGGAGAGAGGAAGGGAAGACATGGGAGGGGAAGGGGGAGGAGAGAGAGTGAATTCAATCCCTGGGCCCCGCATGACAAAAGGAGAGAAAGGTCTCATCCATCCTCACATGCATGTTGTGCACACAACTCCCTCTGAGGGGAAGGTGGGCTGAGGGGAAGGTGGATTAAGAGGAGGTGGGCTGAGAGGAGACTAAGAAGGTGGATTTAGGAGAAAGTGGGCTGAGGGGAAGGAAAACAGAGGAAGGAGGGTTGTGGGGAATGTAGGCTGAGGAGGGGGTGGGCTGAAAATAAAGTATGAGGGAGGTAACCTAAGGAGAAATTGGGCTCTGGGGGTGCATTTTCTCCTTCTTCAGAGACTGAGGTATCAGGAAAGCACAACCTAAGAGTACAACGAAGGGACTCTTTGAGGACTAGGAGCCTGTGTGGTACTGCATGCCAGAAACAAGGGTTTTCTGGAGCCTCAAAGACACTGGCCAACAGAGACAGAGAATAAATAGGGAGAGAGCAAAGATGTAATTAGATAGGGACATATACCAAGAAACCCAGAAAAAGACAGATACTCAGAGACAATGAAGGCTAGAAATAGAGAGAGCAACAGACCCACCAACCCCGAAAACCTAGGAAAAGAGAAAATTTCATAGACTAAGAAAGAGATATAAAAGGGGGAAACTCTAAGAGCCAAAAGTGTCTAGACCCAGAGAGAATGGAAGAAGTGCAGAGGACTAAAGACAAAGGAGCCCAAAGCAGTGAGTGGGGAGGGGGCTGAATCTGACAGAGATGGAGCTGAGGGGTGGGGTAGGGGTGAGGGAATACATGTGAGTTCCCCAAGTCCCCCACCCCTGCAGAAATGGCTGAAACTGACCTCCCCAGCAGGGCCCTTAGCTGCTCGGAACTCACCTCAACCTGGTCACGACTTCCCCTGTTGTGAGTCTCTTGTGAGCCAGCCACATCAGCCACGTAAAAAACCTTCCAACTCCACGGTAGTCGCTGGTGCTTGCGTCAAGGGTGACACCCCCGGCCCCAGCCTGAGGCTATTGGCTTTCCCTCCAGGGCTGTCTTCTACCTCCTGTCTGTGGGAGGGTCCTGAAAATGTACAGTGCCCTGAAGAGGACACGTGTGGAAGGAGAGATGCCGGTCTAATCATTCAGGACTGCCAAAAGCTAGAGACTCTATACCACCCCAGTGCCTTTCAGAATTTCTGGGGGGTGTTGTTGCTATTGTTCTAATTTCCCATGGATGTAAGCCACCGTGCCCAGTGTGTCCAGTGTTAGGGAACAAATCCAGGATGTGGCTAGACAATCACTCTTCCAAACAACACCCAACCTCTCAGAATTTCTAATCTCCTGCTTTGCACGTGCCTGGGATATACCTTCGATGTCCAGTCTATCCAAGGGACAAAACTGAGCCTCAAAGCAAGAAAGTAATGTGTCTCCCCAGAGTACACTGAGTGCATGCTTTAACTGCAACATTTGTTCTTCCTGTGGTCAGCAGGAAATGAGAGGAAGGTCTAACACTCAGGAGGAAGAGGATGGAGAGGTGGCTCAGTGGGTAAATCACTTGCCATACACAGGCGAAGACCTGAGCGGGAGTCCCCACAACACACATAAAGCCACATACAATAGTCCCGGCATCTCTAATCCCAACATTCCTGTGAAGAGATGGAAGATGGAAATACAATTACCCAGCAGCCTGGTCCACATCAGAGAAAGAAAAACAAACAAACAAAAGACCATTGTTTGAAACACATGAGCAACGCTGAACCTCTCCACAGGAATTTCTTAATTCACACACACAGAGAGAGGCAGAGACAGACAGACACACACACAGAGAGAGAGACAGACACACAGACACACAGACACACAGAGAGACGCACGCACACCATAAGCACACGCATTATACATAAAAGTAATTTTATCCCGGCATGGTGGCGTCCACCTTTAACTCCAGTACTCAGGAGTCAGAGGTCGGAGACACTCAAGAGTTCAAGGCCAGCCAGGACTACACAATGACATCCTGTCTCAAAAATAAGTATTCTAATATTGAATAGGGAGCAGAGAGATATTGAGGACTCTGTTAAAGGTTAGAGCAGCATTTCTTAACTCGTCTCAACCACTTTGGGAATCAAAAGGCCCTTTCACAGGGGCCACATATCAGATATTCTGCATTGCAACTTATAACAGTAACAAAATTACAGGTATGACGTAGCAATGAAAATAATTATATGGTTTGGGTTCACAACAACATAAAAAAAACTGGGTTAAAGGTTTGAAGAATTAGGAAAATTGAGAACCAGAGTTAGAGGAGTTTGGAGATAAAGTCCCTACATGGCCCAATGGGCTGAGATGCTGAGGACACAGATGGAAGCTTTGAGGCATATCCTGAGGAGCAGGACCCCGTAAATGTGTGGACCCCCCAGCAGGGATTTGGACAGTAACTACAGTGGAACTAGGCTTAACTTGATTTATGAACAGCTCCCCCTGGTGGACACTTATGGAACTGCACCCTTCGTTGTTGCATTGGGTCCAATGAGGAACCCCATCTCTCTTCCACTCTCCATACACTCTGTGCTAAGCATGGAACTCAGGGCCCTGAACTGTAGCTCCATCCCTACTTCATCTGTTCGCTATAGATACAATGACAGAGATGGAGTTATTTATGGAAAGAAAGAAAGAAAGAAAGAAAGAAAGAAAGAAAGAAAGAAAGAAAGAAAGAAAGAAAGAAAGAAAGAAAGAAAGAAAGAAAGAAAGAAAGAAAGAAAGAAAGAAAGAAAGAAAGAAAGAAAGAAAGAAAGAAAGAAAGAAAGAAAGAAAGTTAGTTTTATTTTTGGAACGTGGTTCTGAGCAGTCGTTACTGGCTAAGACTCCCGGCCACTTTAGCTGGCAGAGGAAGGACCAAGAGCTGCCTTCTCTGACAGAAGCTCTAATCTGGAGCTAGGGATGCAACTCAGTTGGTAGGCCAGCCTGATTGGCAGGACAGAGGGCAGGGCAGGGTAGGGGGCCAGCGAGAGAGAGGGCTCTACAAGTGAAAGAACTTGCCACCGAGCCTGATGATGTTAGTTCACACCTAGGAACCACTTAGTAGAGGTAGAGAAGACTCCTGACTCTTTCATGTTATTCTTGCCCACTGTGGCAGTACACACACACACACACACACACACACACACACACACACACGCCCCAGCACTGCTGCACTGACCACTGACACCTTAGAGCTCCAACCCATTAAGTTACAGGGACCTACTCAAAATATAGCACTAAGAGATGGGATATGGGAGCAAGTTAAGGAGAAATTCAGGGGAGCTGGAGAGATGGCTCAGTGGTTAGGAGCACTGACTGCTCTTCCAGAGGTCCTGAGTTCAAATCCCACAACCACATGGTGACTCACAGCCATCTGTAATGGGACCTGACGCCCTCTTCTGCTGTGAAGAAGAAAGCACCAATGTACATAAAATAAGTACATATAATAAGTTAATAAATTTACAAAAGAGAAATTCAGTATTTTCAAAACAGATTGGTTTTTTTTTTTGAGACAGATTTATGTAGCCATAGTTGTCCTGGAACTCAATATGTAGACCAGGCTGGCCTTGAACTCACAGAGATCCGCCTGCCTCTGCCTCTGCCTCTGCCTCTGCCTCTGCCTCTGCCTCTGCCTCTGCCTCTGCCTCTGCCTCTGCCTCTGCCTCTGCCTCTGCCTCTGCCTCTGCCTCTGCCTCTGCCTCTGCCTCTGCCTCTGCCTCTGCCTCTGCCTCTGCCTCTGCCTCTGCTGGGATTAAGGGTGTGAGCCATGATCCCTGGCCCTTAGCACCAGCAGGTACTCTTTTTTGTCTTTCATTTTTCTTTTTTATTGAAAAAGGGAGTAAAACCATTTTCTGATAAAACTGAAGATTTACATGGAAAATATTTCTGACAAAATTGAAGAAATACATAGAAAAACACATTAAAATTGACAGTTTTCATGGGAAATTAAAGAGTAAAATGGTAGACATAAAAAATATTGCTAAATTAATTGAAAAGGGAAGTAGAAACATTTTATGATAGAACTGAAGATTTACGTGGAAAATATTTCTGATAAAATTGTAGAAAATATAGAATAAAATGTTAAAATTGAAGGTTATCATGGAAAATTACACAGATAAAATGGTAGGCATAGAAATATTTCTAAGTTGATTGAAAGTGGAATTATAAACATTTTCTGATAAAACTGAAGATTTACATAAAAAATATCTCTGATAAAATTGAAGAAATATGTAGAAAAACATGTTAAAATTGACTATTTCATGGAAAATTATACAGATAAAATAGTAGGTATAAAAATATTTCTAAGTTGATTGAAAGTGGAATTATAAACATTTTCTGATAAAACTGAAGATTTACATAGAAAATATTTTTTTTACATTTTTTATTGAATATATTCTTCATTTACATTTCAAATGTTATACCCTTTCCCGGTTTCCCCCCTCCCAGAAAACAACCAACCCATCCTCCCACCCCCTGCCTCCAAGAATATGCCCCTCCACCCAACCCACTCCCACCTACACACCCTTGATTTCCCCACACTGGGCCATCTATGGAGCCTTCATAGAACCAAGGACCTCTCCTCCCACTGATGCCCGACAAGGCATTCCTCTGCCATACTTTTGGCTGGAACCATGTATGTCCCTTGGTTGATGGCTTAGTCCCTGGGAGCCCTGGGGCATCTGGGTGGCCGACATCATTGTTCTTCCCATGGGGCTGCAAACCCCTTCAGCTCCTCCGGTCTACCCTCCAACTCCTCCATTGGGGACCCCGCGCTCAGTCCAATGGTTGGCTGCTAACATCTGCCTCTGTATCTGTAAGGCTCTGGCAGGGCCCCTCCCTAGACAACCATAACAGGCTCCTTTCAACACACACTTCTTGTCATCCAAAATAGTGTTGGCGTTTGGTGACTGTTTATAGGATGAATCCCCAGGTAGGGCAGTCTCTGGGTGGCCTTTCCTTCAGTCTCTGCTGTACACTTTGTCTCCATTATTGCTTCTATGGGTATTTTGTTCCCTTTCTCAGAAAAACCAAAGCACCCACACTTTGGTCTTCCTTCTTCTTGAGCTTCCTGTAGTCTGTGAATTGTAACTTGTTTATGTTAAGCTTTTGGGCTAATATCTACTTATCAGTGATTACATACCATGTGTGTTCTTTTGTGATTGGGTTACCTCACTCAGGATGACACTTTCGAGTTCCATCCATTTGTCTAAGAATTTCATGAAGTCATTGTTTTTAATAGCTGAATTGTACTCTGTTGTGTAGATATACTACAGTTTCTGTACCCATTCCTCTGTTGAAGGACATCTGGTTCTTTCCAGCTTCTGGCTATTATAAATATGGATGCTATGAACACAGTGGAGCATGTGTCCTTATTACATGTTGGAGCATCTTCTGGGTATATGCCCAGGAGTGATTTAGCTGGGTCCTCAGGTAGTAATATGTCTAATTTTCTGAGGAATCACCAAACTGATTTCCAGAGTGGTTTCACCAGCTTGCAATCCCACCAGCAATGGAGAAGTGTTCCTCTTTCTCCACATCCACTCCAGCATCTGTTGTCCCCTAAGTTTTTGATCTTAGCCATTCTGACTGGTGTGAGGTGGAATCTCAGTGTTGTTTTGATTTGCATTTCCCAGATAACTAAGGATACTGAACATTTCTTTAGGTGCTTCAAAGCCATTTGAGTTTCCTCAGTTCCTACAGTTTAGCTCTGTACCCCATTTTTAATGGGGTTATTTGAATCTCTGGAGTCTAACTTCTTGAGTTCTTTGTATACATTGGATATTAGCCCTCTATCAGGTGTAGGATTGGTAAAGATCTTTTCCCAATCTGTTGGTTGCCGTTTTGTCCTATTGACATGTCTTTTTTGCATTACAGAAACTTTGCAGTTTTATGAGGCCCCATTTGTCGATTCTTGTTCTTAGAACATAAGCCATTGGTGTTCTATTAAGGACAATTTCCCCTGTGCCCATGTGTTCAAGGCTCTTTCCCATTTTCTCCTCTCTAGCTTCAATGTATCTGGTTTTATGTGAAGGTCCTTGATCCATTCGGACTTGAGCTTTGTACAAGGAGATAAGAATGGGTCGATTTACATTTTTCTACACGTTGACCTCCAATTGATCCAGTACCACTTGTTAAAAATGCTGTCTTTTAGGACCAGATGGTTTCAGTGCAGAATTCTACCAGACCTTCAAAGAAGACTTAACACCAATACTCTTCAAACTATTCCACAAAACAGAAACAGAAGGAACACTACCCAATTCCTTCTACGAAGCCACAATTACGCTGATACCAAAACCACACAAAGATCCAACAAAGAAAGAGAACTTCAGACCAATTTCCCTTATGAACATCGATGCAAAAATACTCAATAAAATTCTTGCCAACCGAATCCAAGAACACATCAAAACGATCATCCACCATGATCAAGTAGGCTTTATCCCGGGAATGCAGGGTTGGTTTAATATACGGAAATCCATCAATGCAATCCACTACATAAACAAACTCAAAGAAAAAAACCACATGGTCATTTCATTGGATGCTGAAAAAGCATTTGACAAAATTCAGCATCCTTTCATGCTTAAAGTCTTGGAAAGAACAGGAATTCAAGGCCCATACCTAAACATAGTAAAAGCAATATACAACAAACCGGTATCCAGCATCAAACTAAATGGAGAGAAACTTGAAGCAATCCCACTAAAATCAGGGACTAGACAGGGCTGCCCCCTCTCTCCTTATCTTTTCAATATTGTACTTGAGGTACTAGCTCGGGCAATTCGACAACATAAGGAGGTCAAAGGGATACAAATTGGAAAGGAAGAAGTCAAACTATCATTATTTGCAGATGACATGATAGTCTACCTAAGTGACCCAAAAAACTCCACTAGAGAACTCCTACAGCTGATAAACAACTTCAGCAATGTGGCAGGTTATAAAATCAACACAAGCAAATCAGTGGCCTTCCTATACTCAAAGGATAAGCAGGCTGAGAAAGAAATTAGGGAAATGACCCCCTTCACAATAGCCACAAAAAGTATAAAGTATCTTGGGGTGACTCTTACCAAACATGTGAAATATCTTTATGACAAGAACTTCAAGACTCTGAAGAAGGAAATGGAAGAAGACCTCAAAAAATGGGAAAACCTCCCATGCTCATGGATCGGCAGAATCAATATAGTTAAAATGGCCATTTTGCCAAAAGCAATATACATATTCAATGTAATACCCATCAAAATCTCAACTCAATTCTTCACAGAGTTAGAAAGAGCAATTAACAAATTCATCTGGAATAACAAAAAACCCAGGATAGCTAAAACTATTCTCAGCAACAAAAGAAATTCTGGGGGAATCAGTATCCCTGACCTCAAGCAATACTACAGAGCAATAGTGTTAAAAACTGCATGGTATTGGTACAGTGACAGGCAGGCAGATCAATGGAACAGGATTGAAGATCCAGAAATGAACCCACACACCTATGGCCACTTGATCCTCGACAAAGGGGCTGAAAACATCCAATGGAAAAAAGATAGCCTTTTCAACAAATGGTGCTGGTTCAACTGGAGGGCAGCATGCAGAAGAATGCGAATTGATCCATCCTTGTCTCCTTGTACTAAGCTCAAATCCAAATGGATCAAGGACCTCCACATAAAGCCAGACACTCTGAAGCTAATAGAAAAGAAACTGGGGAAGACCCTTGAGGACATCGGTACAGGGAGAAAGTTTCTGAACAGAACACCAATAGCATATGCTCTAAGAGCTAGAATTGACAAATGGGACCTCATAAAATTACAAAGTTTCTGTAAGGCAAAGGACACCATCAAGAGGACAAATCGGCAACCAACAAATTGGGAAAAGATCTTCACCAATCCTACATCAGATAGAGGGCTAATATCCAATATATATAAAGAACTCAAGAAGTTAGACTCCAGAAAACCAAACAACCCTATTAAAAAATGGGGTACAGAGTTAAACAAAGAATTCTCACCTGAAGAACTTCGGATGGCAGAGAAGCATCTTAAAAAATGCTCAACTTCATTAGTCATTAGGGAAATGCAAATCAAAACAACCCTGAGATTTCACCTTACACCAGTCAGAATGGCTAAGATTAAAAATTCAGGAGACAGCAGGTGTTGGAGAGGGTGTGAAGAAAAAGGAACACTCCTCCACTGCTGGTGGGGTTGCAAATTGGTACAACCACTCTGGAAATCAGTCTGGTGGTTCCTCCGAAAACTGGGTACCTCACTTCCAGAAGATCCTGCTATACCACTCCTGGGCATATACCCAGAGGATTCCCCACCATGTAATAAGGATACATGCTCTACTATGTTCATAACAGCCCTATTCATAATTGCCAGATGCTGGAAAGAACCCAGGTATCCCTCAACAGAAGAGTGGATGCAAAAAATGTGGTATATCTACACAATGGAGTACTATTCAGCCATTAGAAACAATGAATTCATGAAATTCTTAGGCAAATGGATAGAGCTAGAAAACATCATACTAAGTGAGGTAACCCAGACTCAAAAGGTGAATCATGGTATGCACTCACTAATAAGTGGATATTAACCTAAAAAACTGGAATACCCAAAACATAATCCATACATCAAATGAGGTACAAGAAGAAAGGAGGAGTGGCCCCTTGTTCTGGAAAGACTCAGTGAAGCAGTATAGAGCAAAACCAGAACGGGGAAGTGGGAAGGGGTGGGTGGGAGGACAGGGGGAGAGAAGGGGGCTTATGGGACTTTCGGGGATTGGGGGGCTAGAAAAGGGCAAATCATTTGAAATGTAAATAAAAAATATATCGAATAAAAAAAAGTAATGCAGGAGAAAAAAATGCTGTCTTTTTTCCATTGAATGTTTTTAGTTCCTTTGTCAAATATCAAGTGGCAGTAGGTGTGTGGGTTCATTTCTGGGTCTTCACTTCTATTCCATTGATCTACCTACCTGTTTCTGTACCAATACCATACAGTTTTTTTATCACTATTGCTTTGTAGTAGAGCTTCAGGTCAGGGATGGTGATTTCCCCACAGGAGATCTTTTGTTATGGAAAGTAATTTTCACTATCCTGGATTTTTTGCTATTCCAAATAGATTTGCAGATTGCTCTTTCTAGCTCTATGAAGAATTGACTTTGAATTTTGATGGAGATTGCAATGAATCTGTAGATTGCTTTAGGCAAGATGGCCATTTTTACTATATTAATCCTGCCCATCCATGAGCATGAGAGATCTTTCCGTCTTCTGAGATCTTCAATTTCTTTCTTCAGAAGCTTGAAGTTCTTGTCATACAGATCTTTCACCAAGGTATGTAATATTATTTGTGACTATTATGAAGGGTGTCATTTCCCTAATTTCTTTCTCAGCTTGTTTATCTTTGAGTAGAGGAAGGCTACTGATTTGTTTGAGTTAATTGTATATCCAGCCACTTTGCTGAAGTTGTTTATCAAGTTTAAGAGTTCTCTGGTGGAATTTTGGGAGTTACTTAAATATATGATCATATCATCTGCAAATAGTGATATTTTGACTTCTTCCTTTCCAATTTGTATACTTTTGACCTCCTTTTGTTGTCTAATTGCTCTGGATAGGACTTCAAGTACTATATTGAATAGATAGGGAGAGAGTGAGAAGCCTTGTCTGGTCCCTGATTTTAGTGGGATTGCTTCAAGTTTCTCTCCATTTAGTTTTATGTTGGCTACTGGTTTGCTGTATATTGCTTTTACTATGTTTAGGTATGGGCCTTGAATTCCTGATCTCTCCAAGTCTTTTATCATAAAAGGATGCTGAATTTTGTCAAAAGCGTTTTCAGCATATAATGAAATGACCAAGTGGTTTTGTCTTTGAGTTTGTTTATGTAGTGGATTACATTGATGGATTTCTGTATATTGAACCATCCCTGCATCCCTGGGATGAAGCCTACTTGATCATGGTGAATTATTGTTTTGATGCATTCTTGGATTTGGCTGGCCAGAATTTTGTTGAGTATTTTTGCATTAATGTTCGTAAGGGAAATTGGTCTAAACTTCTCTTTCCTTGTTTGGTCTTTGTTTGGTTTAGGTATAAGCATTATTGTGGCTTCATAGAATGAATTGGGTGGTGTTCCTTGTGTTTCTATTTTGTGGAATAGTTTGAAGAGTATCAATATTAACTCTTCTTTGAAGATCTGATAGAATTCTCCCACTAAACCCTGGTCCTAGGGCTTTTTTTTGATTGGGAGACTATTAACAACTGCTTCTATTTCCTCAGGAATTATGGGACTATTTAGATAGTTTATCTGATCCTGTTTTAACACTGGCACCTGGTATGTGTCTAGAAAATTGTCCATTTGTCCAGATTTTCCAATTTTGTTGAGTATAAGCTCTTGTAGTAGGATCTGATTATTTGTTGAATTTCCACAGTTTCTGTTGTTATGTCTCCCTTTTCATTTCTGATTTCTGTGCCCTCTGGTTATTCTGGCTAAGGGTTTATCTATCTTGTTGATTTTCTCAAAGAACCAGCTCCTGGTTTTGTTGATTCTTTATATAATTCTTTTTGTTTCTATTTGGTTGATTTGGGCCCTGAGTTTGGTTATTTCCTGCCATCTACTCCTCTTGGGTGCATTTGCTTCTTTTTGTTCTAGAGCTTTCAGGTGTGTTGTCAGGCTGCTAGTGTAAGCTCTCTCCATTTTCTTTTTGGAGGCACTTAGAGCTATGAGTTTTCCTCTTAGCACTGCTTTCATTGTGTCCCATAAGTTTTGGTATGGTATGTCCTCATTTTCATTAAATTCTATAGTCTTTAATTTCTTTCTCTATCTCTTCCTTGACCAAGCTATCATTGAGTAGAGCATTGTTCAACATCCATGTGTATGTGTGTTTTCCATTGTTTTGTTTGAACTTAAGACCAGTCTTAGACCATGGTGATCTGATAGGGTGCATGGAATTATTTCAATATTCATGGTTCTATTGAGGCCTGTTTTGTGACCAATTATATGGTCAGTTTTGGAGAAGATTACTCTCTTGTTTTTTCTAGGGTGTTGTTGCCCTCCTTACATTGGCATTTTCCATCTATTATCCTTTGTAGGGCTGGATTTGTGGAAAGATATTATGTAAATTTGGTTTTGTCATGGAATGTCTTGTTTTCTCCGTCTATGGTAATTGAGAGTTTTGCTGGGTATAGTAGCCTGGGTTGACATTTATGTTCTCTTAGGGTCTGTATGACATCTGTCCAGGATCGTCTAGCTTTCATAGTTTCTGGTGAGAAGTCTGATGTAATTCTGATAGGTCTGCCTTTATATATTACTTGACCTTTTTCCCTTACTGCTTTTAATATTCTTTCTTTGTTAAGTGCATTTGGCGTTTTGATTATTATATAAGAGGAGGAATTTCTGTTATGGTTCAGTCTTTTTGGAGTTCTGTAGGCTTCTTGTATGTTCATGGGTATCTCTTTCTTTAGGTTATGAAAGTTTTCTCCTATACTTTGGTTGAAGATATTTACTGGCCCTTTAAGTTGGAAATCTTCACTCTCTTCTATACCTATAATCCTTAGGTTTGATCTTCTCATTGTGTCCTGGATTTCCTGGATGTTTTGGGTTATCAGCTTTTTCCTTTTTGCATTTTTTTTGAGTGTTGAGTCAATGTTTTCTATGGTATCCTCAGCACCTGAGATTCTTTCTTCTATCTCTTGTATTCTACTTGCATCTATGACTCCTGATTTCTTTCCAAGGTTTTCTATTTCCAGAGTTGTCTCCCTTTGTGATTTCTTCATTGTTTCTACTTCCAGTTTTAGATCCTGGATGGTTTTGTTCAGTTCCTTCACTTGTTTGTGTTTTCCTGTAATTCTTTAAGGGATTTTTGTGTTTCCTCTATAAGGGCTTTTACCTGTTGACCCATGTTCTCCTGTATTTCTTTAAGGGAATTATTTATGTCCTTCTTGAAGTCCTCTATCAGCATCATGAGATCCAATTTTAAATCCAACTCTTGCTTTTCCTGTGTGTTGGGGTATCCAGGACTTGCTGTGGTGGGAGAATTGGGTTCTGATGTTGCTAAGTAGCCTTGGTTTCTGTTAGTAGGGTTTTTGAGCTTGCCTTTTACCATCTGGTTATCTCTGGTGTTAGTTGGTCTTGCTGTCACTGGCTGGAGCTTGTCCCTCCTGTGGGCCTGTAAGCCTGTGTTCACACTCCTGGGAGACCAACTCTCTTATGGCAGGGTCTGCTATTTAATTTTTTATTTTAAAAAACTGCATACTGTGTATTTTGATCACATTCCTCCCCTCTCCTGACTCCTCTCAGATCCTTCCTCCCAACTTCATCTCTCTCTCTCTCTCTCTCTCTCTCTCTCTCTCTCTCTCTCTCTCAAATAAAAAATAAAAAATGATGGGGGCTGGAGACATGACTCAACAGTTAAGCTCACTGACTGCTTTTCTAGAAGTCCTGAGTTCAATTCCCAGCAACCACATGGTAGCTCACAATCATCTGTAATGGGATCCAATGCCTTCTTCAACAGTTAAGCTCACTGACTGCTTTTCTAGAGGTCCTGAGTTCAATTCCCAGCAACCACATGGTAGCTCACAATCATCTGTAATGGGATCCAATGCCTTCTTCAGGCGTATACAAGAGAGCAACAGTGTATATGAGTATATACATAAAATAAATAAATAATTATGAAAATCAAAAACCAAAAATGCAAAATAAAAATCAAACAACCACAAAAACATGCAGTCCATTTTGTTTGGGTTGGCCAACTACTCCTGGATTTGGCCCAAACCTGGAGAGTGGTTGATATGCCCAGTGAGACTCTATCAGTCTTATTGTTTGTTTATCAGGGTTTTTTTTTTTGTTTGCTGTATGAGTACATTAAATACTTATGTAACTGTCACAAACCACGGGTGGATGCACATGCTGTTGAGATTTCATCATCGTGAACATACATTCAACCAACAGAAGGGGCCAGAGACATAGTTAACTCGGTAAAGTGTCTACTATGCAATCATGAGGACCTGAGTTCAGATCCCTATACTCATGTAAAAAGCCAAGTATAGCCTGACAAAAATGACCACTGGTTATGGGAGTAGCTGTCCACTTTCTTACTGGATTTCTCCTCAGGATGGACTCCAATCTAACACTGTTAATGAGGCAAAGAACTTGAGCCTAGATAGATCAATAGCCCTAATACTATTATTCTATGGCCTGGGCCTATTTACCACACTATTTGTTGGTGTGAACAAGGGAGAGCAGGGCCTAAAAATGAGGGAAGCTAAAGTTTCATAAAGCAGCCAACTTTATTCAGCTCATCCAGGCAGTTTATACTCTGGGGATTAAGAAGAATCACAGCATGGCTCTTACTTTTCTCTCTTGCCCTCGCTCTTGTCCCCCTGTTTCCCCTCTCTCCCCTTTTTTCCCCTCTTTCCACATGGTCATGACCAGCTCTCATCCCTCTATCTTTTCTTTCTCTTTACTTCTCTATCTCCTTTTCTCTTCCTACTTTTCTATAATAAAGCTTTAAAACAAACAAGAAGAAGAAGAAGAAAGAAGAAAAAGAAGAAAGAAGAAGAAAAAGAAGAAGAAAAAGAAGAAGAAGAAGAATCACGTGAGTATGGTGTTCTATCACAAGGACAAGCTCAAACTACCATAGCAAAGAGTGTTTTTCTGTAGAAGCATTTGAATAACAACAGCTGAAGTAAACTCAGTCCTATGTTCTACAGCTGAGAAACACAAAAACATATTCCAAGAACAATTCTGTTTTGAAGAAACTGAGGTCACAAGACTCTTGTCTTGTTTTCTTGGAGTTTTCTAAAAAGGACTCAGAAATCTCACACAACTGGTCAGTGGTAGCACAGGCCTTCAGTGTCAGGACTTGGGAGGCAGAGGCAGGTGGACCTCTGAGTTTGAGGCCAGCTTGGTCTACAGAGTGAGTTTCAGGACAGCCAGGGCTACAAAGAGAAATCCTGTCTCAAATAAAAGGAGAAGGAGGAGAAGGAAAGGAAGGAAGGAAGGAAGGAAGGAAGGAAGGAAGGAAGGAAGGAAGGAAGGAAGGAAGGAAGGAAGGAAGGAAGGAAGGAAGAAATCTCACACAACTCCAGTCTTGGCCCATGTCCTGACATGAAGCTAGTATTAATATAACTCCTAATGGCTTATTTCTATACCTATAGATCAGAACATCTCTCAACACTCCACAGAGAAGCTTTCAACAAATGGCAATTATCACAGAGACCCTCATTTGGTCAATGTACAAAGAATAAAAAATAGAACATTAAACCCTATATGTGATGCACATATATCTCTTCTCCCGATGGCTAAGGGACTTTGAAAAGAGTTGGGTAGCCAAGAGATGGTCCAGTGAGGTGTCACTTGTCTCCAAGCCTGACCACCTGTGTGACATCCCTGAAACACACGTGGTAGAAGAGAACCAAGTCCCAAAAGTTGTCCTCTTGACTTCCACATGCACCCTGTGGTACATATGTGCCAATATGCACACATGTACACAGAGTCTGTTTCTTCTGTTCTTGTACCTGTCTTTGTATTTTTTTTCTTTATTAAACACTTTTCTGCCATTATCTTTTAGACTATTTTTTTTCAGTCCTTGAACCCTTTGTAGTTTCCTGATATCTGGTGCTGTCTGGTTGATAAAGGTTAGAGATATTGATGTTTTCGTTTATCCTTGGCCAAATTAGTGACTGTCTCACAGTGGTTTTGAAACCTGCCAATCAGAACCTGGCAGTAAGACTTAGAGTCTCTCCTTACCTTTAGCAGTGTTAAAGTCCTAATCTGGGTGGGTTCCCCTGGGGGGGCCAGGCATCAGTTTCCTGGCATCTGTGTCAAAGAAAACCTGCAGGAGCTCTTTTGCAATCATTTCAAGTAGGTTGGTGGGTGAAGGGGACTATCTCTAAGAGATTAATTAAATCTCAAGGGTTCTCTGCAAAACAGGGAGTTCTGAGTTCTCCAGTAGGCAAAGGGCCAATAGTGATGAGGTTGGTTTCCTTGATCACCAACTGGTCCTGATGCATGTGAAGGCTGGAGGACAGACTCTTGCTCTGAAGGTAGGTCTGCCTACAACTGCTGCCAATCTGCCTGAGGGGTTGAATAAGGTGGGGGTGGAAAAACAACATCTTCCTCCGCTACTCCTTGGAGGACAGAGTAGAGGGATAGTGTAGGAGGAGACAGGTAGTCTGATATCTCCTCCTTGGTATCCTTGGGCTTTTTGCTAGCCAAGGCAAAAACTTCAGCCTGAAGAAGTGAAAGAGTTTAAGCCAAGAGGGCAGATCCTCTAGACATCGTCCATCAAAATCAAAAGATTCCTCATAATAAGAAACATGACAGTCGACAACTATTCGTTCTAACAGAACTGACCCGAACATGAACCTAAGTGGCTCTGTAATCAGATGGTGAGTACCTGAGGACCCCACCCCGAATGAGACAGCCCCTGAGTGGTCGCAACCCTTTAGCACATCTGCCCAGTTGCATCTGACCACAAAAATACCTTTTTTTTATAAGAAAATACCTTTTTAGAACAGAATTATAGACATGGCGCCACTCAGAATGGATGAACAAAGACCAGTGCTGCGCAGACACAGACAAAGCATAAACACATGGACAGACTCACAGACTCAGCTGGACATTACTGGTATCAAGACCCTCCAGGCCCAGCCCTGGAGACCCTGGAGTTCCTGGCCAACGAACCAACATGTTGTGCCAGAAAGTGTTCATGAACACCAAAAAACCGCCAAGGAGCCATTTGGATTTAATAGTACAAGGGGTCTCTTTAATACAAGGTCGGGCTTGGGCTCTCCTCCAACCCAACCCCCACACAGCAGGACAGGAAGTGAAGGTGGAGCAGCCTCGAACCCTCAGCAGGACAGGGTTGTTAAAGGAAAATAGAAGCAAGTGAGGGGGTGAGGGAGGGGGCGTCCAGTCTGGCAAGCACCTAAAAGAATGACTATGAGCTGACAGGTGGGTGCCCTGAAGCAAGACCATATACAATCACAAAGGTCTGAAAGCACATCTGAAACAATCGGAATAATCTTTGATTAACTGTTGCTAGGAAGTAGCTAGGGATAACTGCTGGTACCAGGACCTCCAAAACCTGTGACATCACATAGGCAACAATGCAACCTATATACCTGTTGCCAAGGCAACAGTCACCATATTCCCAGAATCCATTGGGCTCATCTTTACCTTCGACCACGGCACCATCTGTGTATATATAAGAGAAGCACACTGCTCCCTTTCTTCCCCTCTTCTCTTTCCACCATCACCTTTGCCCTTTCCCCTCTCAATAAACCTCACAGGAAACTGTTTGGCCTGGTGTGGTCTTTCTAGAGCTGTCACCACTGCTGCCCGCCGACCCCAACAGTAACTCTGGCCAAAGACAAGCCTTGGGTCCTTCCTGGTACATAGGAGCAGCTTGGGTTCTGCTGCAGGTCAAGTTCTCAGACTTTTTTTTTTTTCTTTAAGATGGAGGCCAGTCCCAAGATGCAGTAGGTTTGACCTCTCAGAACCAGCCTAGGATAAAGTAGTTTATTGCAGTCAACAAAGATAAAAAAGGAAACTGGAGATCTGAAGACCATGTTGACATCAGACACTGAGATGCAGAGTTTGGAGTTTGCCCAGCTGGTTTCCTGTCTTGCTTTGGGGATTACAGTTAAGAGACTGGATGAGTGTTCCTTTTTCTCCACATCCTCGCCAACACCTGCTGTCTCCTGAGTTTTTGACCTTAGCCATTCTGACTGGTTTAAGGTGAAATCTCAGGGTTGTTTTGATTTGCATTTCCCTAATGACTAATGATGTTGAGCACTTCTTAAGGTGCCTCTCAGCCATCCGAATTTCTTCAGGTGAAAATTCTTTGTTTAGATCTGTACCCCATTTTTAATAGGGTTATTTGGTTCCCTGGGGTCTAATTTCTTGAGTTCTTTGTATATATTGGATATTAGCCCTCTATCAGATATAGGGTTGGTGAATATCCTTTCCCAATTTGTTGGTTGCCGGTATGTCCTTTTAACAGTGTCCTTTGCCTTACAGAAACTTTGTAATTTTATGAGGTCCCATTTGTCAATTCTTAATCTTAGAGCATAAGCTATTGGTGTTCTGTTCAGGAACTTTTCCCTTGTGTCCAGGTCCTCAAGGGTTTTCCCCAGTTTCTTTTCTATTAGTTTCAGTGTGTCTGGTTTTATGTGGAGGTCCTTAATCCACTTGGAGTGGAGTTTAGTACATGGAGATAAGAAAGGATCAATTCGCATTTTTCTGCATGCTGACCTCCGATTGAACCAGCACCATTTGTTGAAAAGGCTATCTTTTTTTCCACTGGATGTTTTCGGCTCCTTTATCGAAGATCAAGTGACCATAGGTATGTGGATTCATTTTTGGGTCTTCAATTCTATTCCATTGGTCCACTTGTCTGTTACTGTGCCAATACCACTGCTGGTGGAGCTGTAAGATGGTACAACCACTTTGGAAATCAGTCTGGCAGTTTCTCAGAAAACTGGACATGACACTTCCGGAGGACCCTGCTATACCTCTCCTGGGCATATACCCAAAGGATTCCCCGGAATAAAGACACATGCTCCATTATGTTCATAGCAGCCTTATTTATAATAGCCAGAAGCTGGAAAGAACCCAGATGTCCCTCAAAGGAGGAGTAGATACAGAAAATGTGGTATATTTACACAATGGAATACTACTCAGCAATTAGAAACAATGAATTCACAAAATTTTTAGGCAAATGGTTTGATCTGGAAAATATCATCCTAAGTGAGGTAACCCAATCACAAAAGAATACACATGGAATGCAATCTCTGATAAGTGGATATTAATTAGCCCAGAAGCTCTGAATACCGAAGGCACAAATCACATAACAAATGACTCCCATGAAGAAGTATGGAGAGGGTCCTGATCCTGGAAAGGATTGATCTAGCATTGGAGGGGAATATAAGGACAGAGAAAAAGGAGGGGGGTGATTGGAGAATTGGTGGAGAGAAGAAGGTTTATGGGACATATGGGGAGGGGGGATCTAGGAAAGGGGAAATCATTTGGAATGTAAACAAAGAATATAGAAAATAAAAATATTTTAAAAAAGAGAGACTGGATGAATCTCAGAAGAGACCTTGAACTTTGGACTTTTAGCATTGTTGAGACTGCTACAGACCATGGCGGCTTTGGAAGTTGGACTAAATATGATTTTTATTATACTATGTCTAGATATGGCCCCACAGACTGAAGTGTTTGAATAAGCTTATGGGGAGTGGGATGTGATGATTTGTATATGCCCAGGGAGTGGCACTATTAGGAGGTATAGCCCTGTTGTCATTGTCACTATGTGTGACACTGTGTGTCTGTGTCACTGTGGGTAAGGGCTTCAATACCCTTGTCCCAGCTTCCTAGAAGTCAGAATTCTGCTAGTAGCCTTCAGATAAAGATATAGAACTCTCAGCTCCTCCTGCACCATGCCTGCCTGGATGCTGCCATGCTCCTGCCTTAATGATAATGGACTGAGCCTCTGACCCTGTGAGCCAGACCCAATTAAATGTTGCCTTGGTCACGGTGTCTGTTTATAGCAGTAAAACCCTAACTAAGACATTTACACAATGGAGTATTTACTCAGCTGTTAAAAAAAGAAATGACATCATGAAATTTACAGGCAAATGGATGGAACTAGGGGAAAAAAATCATCCCGAGTGAGCAACCCCGGCCCAGAAAGACAAATGTGATATAATATTGATAATAGCTGTTAAATAAAGGATAATCACACTACTATCAGCAGATCCAGAGAAGTTAAATAAAGAGAAGTCCCGTGGTGGCACACAGATCTCCCTGGGAAGGAGAAATAGAGTAGATTCTGTGCGTGGACTAGGGGCGGATGGGAGTGGGAACAGAGGGCTCAAGTAGGGAAGGAAGGGATGGAGGGAGAGAGTACAGGAGAGATGACTGAAATAGGTGGACATTTAAGGAGCAATATGGAAACTTAGTGTAGTGGAAAGTCCCTGCAACCTATGAGGTTGAACCCAGTGAGGACTCCTAGTGATGGAGGACATGGTGCCTGAACCAGCCATCTTCTGTGATCAGGTTAGACACCTAGTGATAGGAGTGGGACACCAACCCAGCCATAAAAATCTATAACCCACAACCTGCCCTGCCTACAAGATGATCTGGGGCAATGGTGGCTCGGAGCCTGTGGGAATGCCCAACCAACGACTGGTCTAACCTGAGGACCACACCACAAGAGGGAGATGGTGAGAGACACTGCCTAAATGGCCAGGATCCAAAAACCGGATGACTCAGAGACCTAGGGTAGAACCAAACACGACTGACCCAAAGAATAAAAACGCCAATGAAATATTTACTAATGCTATCCTCCTATACTTGCTCCTGGCATGATTGTCATGGAGAGGGTTCCTCTGGCAGAAGATGCCAGGAATAACAGCCAAACTTTAGGTGGAGCTCGGAGCACCGTACAGAAGACGGGGAGGAACAACTGTAGGCGCCAGAAGTGGAGAAGACGCTGGAGAACACGTCCACAGAACCAACCACGCAGGGCTCATCGTGGGCCCACAGAGACCGAAGCAGCAACCACAGAGCCTGCATGAGTCTGCGCCAGGCCCTCTGTGATTCTTTAGCTTGGGGTTTTTACTGGAATCCTAACAATGAGTCTAGAGGTCTCAGTCATCCTTTCACCTTCTTATAGGACCTATTTTCTCCTGCTAAGTTGCTTCAGCATTGATATGAGATATGGCCGGGTTGCTAGCCTGGTCACAGAAGATGGCTGGTTCAGGCACCATGTTATGACAAGTTCAGTTGATATCACGGGGAGGCCTGCTCTTTTCTGAAGGGAAATGGAAGAGCAGTGAACCAGGGAGAAAGGGGAGGTTGTAAGTGGTTGAGAGGAATGGAGGGAGGGAGGAGAGACTGGGGTTGCAATGGATGAGAGAAGAATAAATAAAATAATTTTTTAAAAAACTGTGTTATTGTGTAAATATAGCACATTTTCTGAATCCATTCCTCCATTGAGGGACATCTGGGTTCTTTCTAGCTTCTGGCTATTATAAATAAGGCTGCTATGAACATAGTGGAGCATGTATCCTTATTACATGCTAGGGAATCCTCTGGGTATATGCCCAGGAGTGGTATAACAGGGTCCTCCGATAATATCATGTCCAATTTTCTGAGGAACAGCCAGACTGATTTCCAGAGTGGTTGGACCAGCTTGCAACCCCACCAGCAGTGGAGGAGTGTTCCTCTTTCTTCACATCCTTGCCAACACCTGCTGTCTCCTGAGTTTTTAATCTTAGCCATTCTGACTGGTGTGAGGTGAAATCTCAGGGTTGTTTTGATTTGCATTTCCCTAATGACTAATGATGCTGGACATTTATTAAGGTGCTTCTCAGCCATTCAAAGTTCTTAGGTGAAAATTCTTTGTTTAGCTCCGTACCCCATTTTTAATAGGGTTATTTGGGATACTACTCAGCAATTAAAAACAATGAATTCATGAAATTCTTAGGCAAATGGTTGGATCTGGAAAATATCATCCTAAGTGAGGTAACCCAAACACAAAAGAACACATATGAAATGCAGTCACTGATAAGTGGATATTAGCCCAGAAGCTCTGAATACCCAAGACACAATTCACATATCAAATCATTCCCAAGAAGAAGGAAGGAGAGGGCCCTGGTCCTGGAAAGGCTTAATGCAGCATTGTAGGGGAATACCAGGACATAGAAGAAGGAGGGGGTTTATTGGAGAACGGGTGGAGAGAAGAGGGCTTATGGGACTTATGGGGATGGGGGGAACCTGGAAAGGGGAAATCATTTGGAATGTAAACGAAAAATATAGAAAATTAAAAAAAAAAAAAAAGAAAGAAAGAAAAAAAAACCTGTGTTATTCCCCATAAAGCCACTAGGTGGCAAGAGTTCTTTAATTCAGACTTGAGTTTGAGCTATTCTATAGCTGACACAGGCTAAGGAATTAATCTATGTTTCCAATTTTTAAACAACAGGAATCTACACTGACTGCTCTCCCAAAGAATCCGATTGAGTTCCTAGTGGACAACTAGGTTCCAAGGGAACCCAAGGAATCTGATGTCCTGCTCTCATGCGCGCAGACACGTTAAAGCAAAGCCCTCATAAGATAATATTATGTGCTTGTTCTTTTGCTTGCTTGCTTGTTTTCCAGTAAAGTGCAGTAGCATATTGTTCCATCTATTCCAGTGCTAAGTCGCGAGGGTCATTTGAGTCCCCAGGTTCAGGACCAGTATGGGCAATACAAAGGGAGACCCTCCCTGAAAAACCCAAAGACCTTGACCGATAAAAGTAAGACTACACTAAAGAATCAATTCTACATGTTTTACTTTATTCTGCACAGACTTCCCACAGAGCAGTCGTGGTGACTGCAGCCTCTGGGTCTGACGGGACGTTTTGAACCCTATCTGTGCCTGACTTCCAGTCCTAAGGAGACAGGTACTCAGTCACCAAAGATGAATCTGAGTTCGCTGTGTCTCATCAGCAAAGTTAAAGATTCCGACTCCGACAGGTGTATACAAGGCAGACTCCCGCTTTATTAAGGAGAATTGCGAGCTGGAGTAGCGGTGTAGTCCTTTAATTCCAGCACTCTGGAGCCAGTGTCGGGCAGATCTCTACAAGTTTGAGGCCAGCCTGGTCTACCTAGGAACTTACAGGTCACCCAGAACTATAGAAAGAGACCCTGACTCAACCCCCCCCCAATAAGATTTTAAAAAAAGAATTACAGAAAACTAAAAAATGGAGGAAAGGTGAGAGATTAAGGAAAAACAAAACACACCCCTGAGAGCAGTGAGGGAGCATCTCCAGGAGAGAGAAAAGCCATTGCACTACCTCATCTACAGTTTCCATAGGCTCATAGCGAAGAGTGGACAGCAGTTGAGATAACTCGTTGGTTAATACTCTCAGCCCAGCTAATTCAGGGCACACATGCTCTGTGTACCAACCAGGGATGATTGTGCCCTGTTGGAGTGGGGTACTGCCCTCCCAGCTAAGGCTGACTGGAGGCCCCTCCGCCTTGCCAGCTGCTGAGCTTGACTCCGGGGGCTGTTGGTTAGTGGTTGCAGTTGCTTCCTTGGCCCTTGCACGTGTCTCTAATATTCTTTGTTCTCACGCTTATGAGGTCCCCTTGTCACTCTTCCATGGCAGGGAAATCACCTGTCATAACCACAAAGGTGTAGCAGCTGTCTTCTTGGCTGTCTCTGTTTAGCTCCCTGTTTATGGGTATTCTGGAGTAGTCAGTCTCCTACAATAGGTGTAGGCTCCCAGAGACTAAGCCACCAACCCAAAAGCACACATGGGCTGGTCCGGGGCCCACAGCACACCTGTAGCAGAGGACTGCCTTGTCTGGCCTCAGTGGGAGAGAGGACGTGCCTAATCCTGTAGAGACTTGATGCCCCAGGGAAAGGGGATGAGGGTGAGAGGGGGGTCGAGGGGGATGGGGGTGGTAGGAAGAACCCTCTCAGAAGCAAAGAGGAAGGGGAACGGGATGAAGAACTCTTGGAGGTGGAACCAGGAAGTCGGTCCCCTTGGAATGTAGATAAATGTGACAATTTTTTAAAAACTATCTTTTAAGATATCTTTAAAGTATCTTTTCTTAAAAGCTATCTTTTCAGTGCCTTAATAGCTACTTAATCTGTTACAAACAGCTACATTAGAAGTCTTGGTGTGTGAGGGAGCAAGAGTGACTTATATGTCTCTCAAGGGCTTCAGGGGTTCTGGGAAAGCTAGCCTAACATCACTGGCCCAGAATCCTCTCCCTCCTCTTATCCCGTCAGTTTGTTTAAGTCATACCAGCTACCAGCCTTCTTCACTGGTATTCCAGACTCTGGCACTCTAACCTTTAGCCCATCTTTTAACCCTGGCTTCTATTCTCATGGCAATATATAGAGACATTTTCAGTTTTCATCACAGGCCAGTTTCCCTTTCTGCTCATAGAGAATTAGCTCCTGTCTCGGCATTATTATCCCCACTTTACAGACGAGACAAACGGGGCACAAGAACATTATAGTCTTCTCAAGTTTGTATATCAGTTTCTAACTAAACAGCCACGTTGGACTGATGCCGATGTTGTCACTGGTTATCTGTGTGAGCCTGGGCGGGGTTTGGGGCATTTGTGTCTCTCTCCTCACTTGTAAAACATAAGAACCTAACTATATTAGAAGCTCTGGACTCAAGGGTATGTCAAGGTTCAGCAGGGACAGCACCTGCCTAGAATTCACAAAGAGTCTAGAGGTGTATCTTGGTGGTGGGGTGCCTTCCTAGAGTCCACAGTGAGCACCTGGGGGCGGGCTCTATCTACAGGCAAGCACTATCTAGCTTATGTAAAGCCCTAGGTTCTATCCGGGAATTATTAGGGGGGAAAGGTCTTACATCAGAATGAATTTCCTTGATGAAACTGAAGAGTGAGCATGATACCATTTTCTTGTCTGAAAAATCTTTCAGATAATATATTTTAAGTATATTTGAGGGGCTAGGGAGTTAGGTTTCAGTGGATTTCAATATGAGAGTTGATCATGAAACATTAAAAAAAACAACAAACACTGAGACGGGGAAGGTATGAAGTTGAGACAGAAGATTTGCCTAGTGTAAGCCAAACATTGGGTTCTATCCCAAAGGACACACACCTGAAAAACGTCAATTTGATATATCTAATAGACCTCCTAGCATGATAGGCAGGGAAAAATGAGGAAAGGGAGGAAGGGAGGGAGGGAGGAAGGAAGGAAGGAAGGAAGGAAGGAAGGAAGGAAGGAGGGAGGGAGGGAGGGAGGGAGGGAGGGAGGGAGGGAGGGAAGGAAGGAAGGAAGGAAGGAAGGAAGGAAGGAAGGAAGGAAGGAAGGAAGGAAGGAAGGAAGGAAGGAAGGGAAGAAGGGAGGAAGGGGGAAGGAAGAAAGAAAAGGGAAGAAGGGAGGGAAGGAGGGGAAGAGGAAGGAAGGAAGGAAGGGAGGAAGGGAGGGAGGGAGGGAGGGAGAAAGGAATGAAGGAAGGAAAGGAGGGAGGAAGGGGGAAGGAAGGAAGGAAAGAAGGGAAGAAGGGAAGAAGGGAAGAAGGGAGGGAAGGAGGGGAGGAGGAAGGGAGGGAGGGAGGGAGGGAGGGAGGGAGGGAGGGAGGGAGGGAGGGAGGAACAGGAGGGAGGGAGGGAGGAATAGGAGGCAGGCCAGTCAAAATGATCTCAAATGGCCTTCACACATACCAAACTTTTACTCAAGCTCATTCGGTATTGTATTGCACACCATGCAGGAAGCAAGCAAGCCTTCCCACGAAGCAGCCTTAGGTGCAGTTCAGTCCATTTTACTGATGAAGCAGCCTTAGGTGCAGTTCAGTCCATTTTACTGAGACACCATCCACCGTTATCAGAACACCACCTTTTTTCCAAACTCGAGTGTGATAGAGCTCTCTAAAACTCCCCACACCCTCGTCCATCCCAGAGTTCGATCAGTTCTGAGCTTGTCCAGCTCACCCTGAACAGCCCAGGGTGCTTCATTCTCTTTTCCTTTCTTTTAATTTAATTTTTTTTAATTATTCACTTTACATCCTGCTCACTGCCCCCCTCCTTGTCACCTCCCTACAATCCTTCCCTCATTTGCCCCTCCCCCTTCTCCTTTGAGTGGGTGGGGGCCAGCCCTGCACTTCAAATCTCTACAAGGCTGGTGCTTCCTCTCCCACTAAGGCCAGATAAGGCAGCCAGCTAGAAGGACACATCTCACCTACAGGTAAGAGCTTTTGGGAGAGCCCCGTTCCAGTTTTGGGGGACACACATCAGGAGCAAGCTGCACATCTGCTACATGTATGTGTGGAGGCCTAGGTCCAGCCAATATATGTTCTTTGGTTGATGGTTCAGACTCTGAGAGCCCCAAGGGTCCATCAGAAAGGCTAAGATTAAAAAAAAAAAAACCCCAAGAGACAGCACATGCTGTTGAGGATGTGGAGGGAGGGAGACACTTCTTCATCGTCGGTGGGAGTGCGAATGCGCACAACCACTTTGAAAATCAATTTGACGATTTCTCAGAAAACTGGGAATAGTTCTACCTCAAGATCCAGCTATCCAACTCCTGGACATATCCTAACGATGCTCCAACCTCCCACAAAGACACTTGCTCAACTATGCTCACAGCAGCCAAAAACTGGACACAACTTAAATGTCCCTCAACTGAAGAATGGATACAGAAAACATGATACATCTACCCAACGGAACACTAGTTAGCTGTTAAGAATGAAGGGTCACTCAGGGTGATATTCTCAACCTCCATCCATTTGCCTGCAAAATTCATGATGTCTTTGTTTCTAACAGCTAAATAGCAAATTCTGATGGAACTGAGTGTCAGGTTCCAACAAAATCATGCCATGCCACAGGTCTCATGTGGGAGGTTTATTAAGAGTGGAAGGACAGAGGCTGCCTCTGGGAGGAGAAGGGGGAAAGGGGGTGTGGAGAGGAAAAACTCAGCTTTTTGTAGGGCCTGTGGTGCATCTGCAAGAGGACATGCCACAGGGGCGACAATGTGTCTTGTCACCGGGTCCCTGGGGAATTGGCTAGACAGATGCCTGACTGCTGACGGAGCTGGAGACATCGCTCAGAGTTAAGAATGCTGCCGGTTCCTTCGCTGTACCCAGGCCCCGTTCCTAGTTTCCACATGGAGGCTCCCAACCATCTGAAACCCCAGTCCCAGAGCAGCCCAGGGCACCAGACTTGCAGAAGGACAGAACAACCCACGAGTAAAATAAGATATTTTCAATAAAAGAAAGGGATAGAAATTATGGGGGTGTGAGAAAGCAGAGGAAGTGAACGCTATGGGAACTTTTATACATAGAGAGTCAATATTAAAATAACGGTTAACCGAGCTCAGTCCCTGAATACACACGAGCTTGGGCAGGGCCCTATCCCTTTCCTTAGACATTGCTTAGGAATCTTTAAAAAAACAGAAATAAATAACCAAAAACCAGTTAACTTTGCTGTAAAACCATCCCTGTGAGTCAGACTTTACCTTATCAATTATAATCCTGTCAGACGCCTCTGAGGCCCCACCCAGGTACTTCAGCTATCCTTTAAAGACAACGCCATCAAATTCTAAATATGGGGGGTGGGGTGGCACATACCTTTGACCCCAACACTCAGGAGGCAGAGGCAAGTGACTCTCTGCGAGTTCCAGGCCAGATGCAGTGAGTGAGAAATCTCAAAGACAAAACGAACCAGTGATCTGCTAAGGCTCCCCTGTGAGGCGCTCAAACCCATCCTTAGATGAATCTTATGGTTTGTGACTCTTTGAGTAGCCACACCCATACTCTCAGGAGTGTCTGCTTTCTGGGTGGTTTTCTTCTTCGTAGGCCTCATGAGCACAGCTGTATTTAGCAATCTTGGGCTGGCAAAGGTGGCGCAGTGGTTGAAGGTGCTTGCCACCCGTCCTGACACCCTGAGTTGAATGCCTGGAACCCACAGTAAGACTCCTGAAGGTTGTTCTCTGGTCTATACATGTGCTGTGTGTTGGATTTCAGACGAGGGGACAAGTAACTGAGGTGCCTACTTAACTGGACCTGGCCTCCAGGGTCTCCCAGCATCCCTCAGTCACAGGAAGTTTCCCACTGGGGCTCCCCTCCCCCAGAGGCTCTCCCGCACAGGCTCTTCCCAATATAATCCAGACATTTTGCAAGACCCCCCCCCCCATTTCTCTCATTTCTCTTTCCTTGTGTGAGTGCCCCCCTCGTCGTCCTGTCCTCCTCTGAGATCACTGAGCCCACCAGAGAGATGCCCCCAAAACCTGCCTTTATACTTTTAATTCAGTTGGAATTGGCTTATTTGTCAGCAGAAAAAAAGCCTATTACTATAGTCTGGGCCAACAACACACATGTATAAAATAAATTTTAAAATAAGTAAATAAAATCTTTATACATATATTTTTATTTGTTATTTTTTTTACAATGTATATGACAGGGTCAGAGAGACTGAGAGAGAAGCAGGCGGAGGGAGCAGGGGCACCTTTGCAGACTTAGTTCTCGCCTTCTACCTTTTTGTGCATCCCAGGATTTGAACTTGGAAAGTCAGTCTTGGCTACAAGCACCTTTATCAATTAAACCAGCTCACCAGCCCATATATATAATTATATTCCAACTCTGCTTTATAAACTGGCTAGTCCTAAAAGTCTTATCTGATTTGCAGCCACAAATCTCGATTTTGTTCTGAGTGAAGGTCCCTGAAGTCTACGAAATCTCCTCAGTCTGCAGAGGATAACAAATAGGGATTTATGCCTCCTCCTACAGCTCACCACCACCACCACCACCACCACCAAAAAAGAACATACACATACACACACACACACACACACACACACACACACACACACACACACACACACACACACACACGAACAGCTGATCCTTTGATACTAGCCTGGGATTAACAGTTCCCCTTATCTCCCCGTATCATGACCTCAATCTGAGAGCAAGCCTTGATGTCAGTCCTGTAGCAGACTGGACTCGCAGCCTCAGTCTTACACTGGCTTGCCAAGGAAAAGGCCTGTCCAGCGTCCTCACTCAGCCATTGACCTTGGGTGTCCTCAGTGAGATTTCCCCATCTCTCAACAGCCTGTTTCGCTCTAAGCCAGTCATAACACTCTTGGCTGTGTTATGCAAGAGCTTTGCAACGTTTTTCCTGCCAGCACTGGAATTCTTTGTCAGGCTAGATTTTACTGGAGGGAGCTAAACAATGTCAGAACCCTTGGAATGGTGGGATGTCAGGGAGGGCACTGTTTTTGAAGGAGTTCTGGACTTGCAAGCAATTGGATGCATAAACAAGGCTGGTCTGGGGGAGAATTAACAAACGGGGCTGGTTCCCCCCATAAAGGACAGCCCCCAGGAGCGGGCAGCAGGCAGGGACTTAAGCCAAGATGCAACCATGAGAACAGAGGCCCTGGGAATTCACAGACATCTCGGGGAGGGCACTGGGCTCCCTCGCAGGCAGGCCGTGGGAGAGATGCAGACGCCAAATCTCTGATTGACCCTGGCTTGATGGCTGGGTCACATCTGTTATACAAAAGAGCCATCCCCAGCCAGAAAGCCACAACTTCAGCAAGCCTTTCAAACACCCAGCAGGGAGGGTTGGGGTTAAATAGTGTTAGATTCTTTCTTGGAGTCCTGGGCTTGGCCACACATCAGACACACCCCAAAATACACAAGTCTACCACACATAATGATAACCTAATATTTCATGCATGCTCAGTGTATGCCAGTGAGCCATCACTTCATTTTTTACACTTCTTTATTTATGGGGTGGATGTGTGTGTGGGTGTGTGTGTGTGTGCGTGCACATGCCACAGTGCATGTGTGGAAGTCAGAGGACAGCATAAGGAAGTTGACTCTCTGATTCTATCTCCTTCCACCTTCTAGGTTCCCTGGATTAAACTCAGGTCATTAGGTTATGCAGCAAGTGCTCTTACTCACTGAGCCATTTAACCACGTCACACACGTATTAATTTATAGCCTACGAAGCAATTCTTCACAGGAGTTATTCACATAACAGCTTAAGGGGTTAAGAACTTGGGTCCGGGCCTGTGACATGGGACCCAACAGGCAAAGACGCTTTCCAGCAAGAAAGACTGAGTTCTATCCTAAACCCACCCGGGGAAAGAGAGAACTACTTCTAATAATTGTCCTCTGACATCCACCCCTCTCTGGGTTTCTGTGGGAGGGGGGGTGTCTATGGGTGTGTCTGTGTGTGCGTGTCTGTGTGTGTGTGTCCGTTTGTCTGTGTGATTTTCTCTGTGTGTTTCTGTGTGTGTGTCTCTTTCTGTCTCCATGTCTGTCTGTCTCTCTCTTTCTCTCTCTGTCACTCTGTGACTCTGTCTCTGTGTGTGTGTCTTTATCTATGTCTCTCTCTGTCTCTATATGCCTCTCTTTGTCTTTCTCTGTCTCCATGTGAATCTCATCATGTGTCTCTGTGTCTATGTCTCCTTCAGTGTCTGTCTCTCTGTGTGTCACTTGGTGTCTCTGTATCGGTCTCTATCTCTGTGTGTCTCTCTCTGACTCTGTGTGTTCGTATGTCTGTGTATGTGTCTGTGTCTCACTGCATGTCTGTCTGCTTCTCTCTTCTCTGTCTCTCTCTGTCTCTGTCTTCCCCCCAACCCCACCCCCCACCCATGTGAGCCAAATTTGGGTCCTCTGCAAAAGCGGTAAGTGCTTTTAACCACAGAGCCATCTCCAGCCCCATCTTCCTAGGTTTTATGAACAGCCAAGTAAATTCCTGCCCTGGGGTCTTTGTACTTCTTTTCTCTTCTAACAAGAAGTCTCCCTCTCCCCTCTCAGGCGCAGTACAAGCACCATCCTCATCTCCCAAGTATCACCTCTCCAAGGACTGAAGTTTAAGCTACAACCCTGCTCTCACACAGGTCAACAGTGCTGCCACCCCCTGACAAACTGCACTCATCTGTTATTAAAATATGCTTTCATCTCAAAGAGAATAAAGGACAGTTTATTCTGGAGTCATACTGTGACTATGCATATTCATAATCTGAATATGAAGACTGTATATCCAGACTACCCTGAATTCCACATTTTAATGTTATAACAGTTTCATGAAATTCTTATAGTGATAGAACCAAAAAAAAACTCATAAATCAAGATTGTTGGGATTTGTTTTGTTTTTGAGGTCTCACTGTAGCCTTGACTGGCCTCGAATTTCCTATATAGTAGCTGGCCTTGAATTTGTAGATATTAATCTGTTTCCGTCTGCTAGATGCTAGAATTAAAGGTGTGTTCCACTGTGGGCACCAAGATAATTTTAAAACACATTGATGGAAACGTGAATCAGACAGGATGCGGCAAAGGAGAACTCTTCATTGCGGGCTTCCAACGGAACCTGATAATATTCTTTGCCTTCAGGTCAGTGGGAACTAGGCATAGCTCTATACATTCCAAAAGGAATTTACTAAGGATCATGAATATGCTAGGTCTCACACAGAGGTGGTCGATAAATGGCTCTTTAGAGGCTTTTGAGATGATTCAACAGGTAAAGGCACTTGCTGCCAATATTGACATCTTGAATTGATTTTGGTCTCACATAATAGAAGGAGAGTTCTCTCTATTATGTCTCTCTTGTATTATGTGAGACCAAAATCAATTCAAGTTTTCCTCCACACATACACTGTGATATATGCACCCACATAGAGAAAAATTAAATAAACGTAAAAAGGAATTTCTTCTTTTTTTTTTTTATTTAAGAAATCAGTTGGCAGCTAGGTGGTGGTGGCTTATGCCTTTAATCCCAGCAGTTGAGAGACAGAGGCAGGTGAATCTCTATGAGTTCACAACCAGCCTAATCTACAGAGCAAGTTCCAGGACAGCCAGAATTACACAGAGAAACCCTGTCTTGAAAAAAAGAAAAGTCGCTTGGCGGAGCTAGATGTTCTTCCTCCTCTGGGCTTAATGCAGCAGACTGTGTGTAACCGAGGCATGTGTGCATCTACAAAGGTCGCCACACACCACACAGCCTGGCACTTCACAAGGCCTCTCCCATTCTCAAGAATGTTTTCCCTTTCCTCATAAACAGGCTCTATTGCTATTTTCAACCATACGTCCCCATCCAAAGCTTTGCCACAGGACCCACGTAGTGAAAGGAGAGAATTAAATCCTAAAAGTTGTCCTCTGATTTCCATATGAACACATCACAGCATGTGCACACCTACTCACAAATAAATAAATCTAAATGTAATTTTAAAAGTAAGGTGGAGTGACTAAGGAAGACACTGACATCAATATTTGGCCTTCATACACACACCCACACACTCACATACACAGTCACACACAGACACACCCCCACACACTCACATACACACTCACACACACACTTACACACACACTCACACACAGACACACACACTCACACTCACATACACACTCACACACACACACAAGCACTGATTGCCCTGAGTTGATCATTATACAGTATATATGTGTGCACCAAATCACCATACTGCAACCCATAAATATGTATGATTATTACTATGTCAATTAAATACTAAAACCAGAAGTGCCGAGAGAGAGAGAGAGAAAGAGAGAGAGAGAGAGAGAGAGAAAGAGAGAGAGAGAGAGAGAGAGAGAGAGAGCGCTGAGAGAGAGAGCGCTGAGAGTGGGCTTATCCACCAAAGACTAGGCTCATAACCAAAAAAGAAAATAAGGTGGGGAGGGAGCTTGCATAAACGTGAAGATTGCCTTGTTATAAAGGGATGGCCTTGAAATAATATTGGGAAGTTAGGAAACATTGCATCTTACAACTGTCAGGTCACACTTGATCACAGAGAAGACAGTGCAGGAAGTCAAGGCGGGAACCTGAAGACAGGAACTGAAGTAGAGGCGAGGCTGTGGTGAATAGGAACAGTCGGGATAACCTCCGGTCTTGGACTTCTTGGTCTGCATTGAGCGCACTCTATAAGGGGGTGTGGCCTTGTTGGAGTGGGCGTGACTTTGCTGGTGTGGGCGTGGCTTCGTTGGAGGACATGCATCCCTGTAGGGGTGAGCTTTGGGGTCTCACATGCTCAAGCTATCCCTAGTGTGGCTCAAGCTGCTTCTGCTATTAAGCTTAATAAGCTTCTGCATATTACGATGTAGAACTCCCAGCTCCAGGTCTGTCTGGGCACTGCCATGATGGTAATGGGCTAGACCTGTGAACTGTAAGCGAGCCTCAATTAAATGCTTTCCTTTACAAACTTGCTGTGCACATAGTGTCTCTTCACAACAATAAAAACCCTAAGCAAAACAAAGGCATGGAGAAACTGTTTCCTGGCTTGCTCCTCCTGGATTGCTCAACCTGCTTTCTTTTTATTTATTTATTTATTTATTTATTTATTTATTTATTTATTGGTTTTAAGAGACAGGGTCTCTCTGTGTAGCCCTGGCTATCCTGGAACTCACTCTGTAGACCAGGCTGTAGACTCAGAAATCCGCCTGCCTCTGCCTCCCAAGTGCTGCGATTAAAGGCGTGCACCACCACTGCCCGGCTCAACCTGCTTTCTTATAAACCCAGGTCCAGGTGGCGATGGCCACTTTAGGGTGAGCCCTCCTCCCACTGCAATTTCTTTTCATTCTGCTTACAGAACATTTATTAAGGTTGTTCAATATATGGCTTTTCATTTGACATCGTGGAAGTCCTTTATTGTAACGTTAATCCCTCTGTCTAGTGACAAGCGGCAGCCACGGCGATCACTCTGGGTCTCCACGCTGCATAAATTCCATTTCCTCATGAGACATAGGTTTCCTCCTGTATTTCCGAGGTAATGTTTTTATCATTTCTGCAGTATCTGGTGGCCCCTGATGCATCAGTAAATCTGGGGACATGCTTCCTTTAGAATGCTGTGAAGGGACAGAGGATGGGGCGTGTGGCACAGCAGATCCCAAAGCTTCTGAGGCACTGAGTTTAGGTTTGTCTCCTCTGTTAGGAACTTTTTTTTTCTTTTTTTGGTTTTTTGAGTTTGGTTTCTTCAAGTTTTCTCTGTGTAGCCCTGGCTGTCCTGGAGCTCACTCTGTAGACCAGGCTGGCCTCGCACTCAGAAATCCGCCTGCCTTTGCCTCCCAGAGGGCTGGGATTACAGGTGTGTGCCACCACTGCCCAGCTGTTAGGAATTTTATTAACGGAGCATGTGGCTTCACTACCTGCATGACCCCCGTGGCGGAAGCCATCTTGCTGCCCATTATGATCCTCCAAGTAGGGGTCCCATGACAATTATTAATCAAGAAAATTCACCGTACGCTTGCAGATAGGCTGTCTGATGGACGCATTTCCTCTTCCCAGATTACTCTAGCTTAAATCAAGTGAAAACAAAACGAAACACAGAAACCAGGACACACGTCCTGTGAACACCTCCATACACCACACATGCATACAAATAATAAACTGTGCAGACTTGACCCCAAACAAAGAATTAAAGCCAGAGTAACTGACCTAATCTTTATGACAGAAATTTGAGTCAGGATACATGTTTCAGTATCGTCAGAGGACACTGTTTCATGGTGGCTGTGGGAACATCCCAGGAAGCATGGTAATTTAAGGAATCGTGGGAAGAGAAAGGAGCCCTTTACCCTGCAGTTTGGTCAAAGTCTATATTGTAAATATAGACAGAAACCCATGGCTGAGGAGGTCGTGGTCCCCAGACAGAAGTTACTACTGTTGCTTAGCCAAGCTGGCATGGTGACAAATCACCCTGGGAATATAGCTATTGACAAATTCTACTTCTTTTTTTTTATGAAGCAGGAAAAGCCAATGCTCTTTCTCTATTATTTTTTAAAGATTTATTTATGTATATGAGCACACTGTAGCTGTCTTCAGACACACCAGAAGAGGGCATCAGATCCCATGACAGATCCTTGTGAGCCACCATGTAGGTGCTGGGATTTGAACTCCGATCCTCTGGAAGAGCAGTCAGTGCTCTTGACCACCAAACCATCTCTCCAGCCTTAATCAGAGAGGCTTCTCTTTGCAAGGGAAGGGTATGAACGCAGAGATGCATGGCTTCTCGAGGCGCTGAGAATAAATGACAGTCAGTGCTCAGCCCTTTACAAGACATTGTATCACTCTCTGTAAAGTTCAGGGGGTGTCCGGGTTGGATTTTGGGGTTTGTTGTCAGCTTGGTGCCCTGGGCAGGTGGCCTTGAGGTGCATAACAAAGCAAGTTGGGCAAATTAGTAAGCAGTGAGTCTCCCTGAGTAATGGAGTGTAACCTGAAATTTAGAAGCTAAAATAAATCCTTTCCTCTCCGGGTTGCTTTTGGTTATGGTGTTTCATCACAGCAATAGAAAGTTTAAGGAAAGGAACATCATGGAAGATATGGAAAGAATGTAATATCTAGAAGGCAGAAGGAGGGCAGTGAGTGCTGTGTTCTGAGTGTAACACAGATGTTGCACACACAACTCTGCAACAGCCTTGGGCCTGCCTGCACTACGCTGGGCCTGTTATCTGTAAATTACAAAGTGAGGAGAGGCCCACAGGGATATACTCCATCTTGCTGAACTTTCTTATATCGGTAGATTCTGGGGAGGCAGCAGTCGATTGTCTTCAGGTGTGTACTCACTGTGAAGTTACACAGCTCTAATGCATACTTCAAAACCCATGGTGAGACAAATGGCCCCGGGTAATCTCAGTGGGTCACAGGACATAACGAAAAGATACAATTAGACAGGGACTTGTGCTGGGCAATGGTGGCGCACACCTTTAATCCAGCACTTGGGAGGCAGAGGCAGGAGGATTTCTGAGTTCGAGGCCAGCCTGGTCTACAGAGTGAGTTCCAGGACATCCAGGGCTACATAGAGAAACCCTGTCTTGGAAAAAAAAAGACAGGGACTTGTGAGGAAGAGGGGCTACTCCCTGACAAGGTAGGGGAAGGGAGGAGCCTGTGACTGCAAGCAGCCAGGGTTATCGTGCACATGGACCAAACTGTCAGAAGAACAATTTAATTAATTTAATTAATTAATAATTTCATTAATTTAAATTGCTTTTTAAACAAAGAAAGAAATACTGGGGCTGGAGAGATGTTTCAGATGCTAGAGCAATTACTGTTCTTACAGAGGACCCAGGGTGGGTTCCCAGTGCCCAAGTGACAGCTAATAACGATCCGTAACTCCAGTCCCTGGAGATCTCACACCCTCTGTTGGCCTCTTGGGGCACCAGGCACTCTTACATAAAAGCAGGCAAAACTTCCATCCTCATAAAACAAAAATAAAGGATATTCCAGAGGATAGATGAGGAAATTATCCAACACAATTAACATTTTCTGCAGCAGTATCTCTTTTATATGGAGATATTTTAAATCCAAATCAAGATGGAGCAATGAACCACGCTTAAGGCTTTTCTCCTTTTCCAGCTCTAAACTTCAGTTTTCTAGGAACCTCACATGTAACTCCATTTTCAGTAAAAGATAAGTCTTAACCCACTTGTGAAAGCAACCCTTGTGAGCAAGAACACAACCCTATCTAAAACACCACTCATAACTTAACTTCTTGAAAGAGAAGAGTAATAAAGTTCCCTATTAACCCTTTGAGATGGAGGTTGAAACCCACCAAAGTCACAGTATGGCTACTGCTAAAACACTTGAGTTCAACTCTTCCTTGAGACACTCCATCCACACTTGGGTGTGTCCTAAACAAAACACCTCTCTTCTTCCTTTCTCTTTCTTTCTTTTTCTCTTTTCTTTCTTCCTTCCTTTCTACCTTCCTTCTTTCCTTCCTTTCATCCAGGGTTTTCTGTTTGTTTGATTTTTTTGTTTTGGTTTTGGTTTTTTGAGACAATCTCATTTTCACCTGAGTGGAGGTTTGTAGAAAGGGCACTTTAGGTCACAGCAGAGACTGTGTGGAGCTGTGTCTCTGGCCACTGATGCTGACAATCCCAACACTTAAGAAGCTAAAACAGGACAAGATCTGCCGGGGTTCAAAAGAAGAAGATAAGAGGTAGAGGAGAAAGAGGAACAGGAGGAAAGACAGAAGGATGTGGAAAAAAAGGAGGAGGGGGAAGACAAGGAGGAGGAGGAGAAAGAGGAGGAGGAAGAGGAAGAGGAGGCAGAGGCAGCCCTGGCTCTGTTCCCTTTCAACTTTTCCCAAAATTCCCTGCCTATCCAGTAACAGCAGCAATGGTGGTAGCCACCTGTCTTAGTCAGGGTTTCTATTCCTGCACAAACATCATGACCAAGAAGCAAGTTGGGGAGGAAAGGGTTTATTCAGCTTACACTTCCACACTGCTGTTCATCACCAGAGGAAGTCAGGACTGGAACTCAAGCAGGTCAGGAAGCAGGAGCTGATGCAGAGGCCACGGAGGGATGTTCCTTACTGGCTTGCTCCCCCTGGCTTGCTCAGCCTGCTCTCTTACAGAACCCAAGAGCACCAGCCCAAAGATGGTACCACCCACAAGGGGCCCTCCCCCCTTGATCACTAATTGAGAAAATGCCCCACAGCTGGATCTCATGGAGGCACTTCCCCAACTGAAGCTCCTTTCTCTGTGATAACTCCAGCCTGCGTCAAGTTGACACACAGAACCAGCCAGTACACCACCACACCACATGCTAGGGATGAGAAGTCAGTCCTGCATTCCTCTCAGTTTCCCCGAGTTTTTCTAGAATGCCGCCTGCACACACACGGAGTAAAGCCAGGACTGAACAAATCCCCAGGGCTTCCTCTCTTCCTCCTTTTCCAACCCAAAGACGCTTCAAATGTCCAGAGGTACAGGGACTGAAGGAAGTGGAAACTCGGGAGCTCAAGGGGGAGGAGAAGCTGGGGGCTGCTATGGAGGGATGCCAAGAAGAGCAGGCTTGGTGTTTGCTTTCAAAAGAGTGAGGCTATGTGCAGTCACCCACTGTGACCCCAAACTGGGGAAGGAGAGAGCAGCCAGGAGAAGAAATCAAATATTTCTCTGCTGAGCTAACCCCTGGATTTGACCCCAGGGGACTCCACAGCCATCCCAGAAGACCCGCAAAACTTGGGACACCCCACCCCCACCTCAGATCAAAAGATGTGAGCCAAGGGCAGAAACCAAACTCCAGTTCAGGATCCCCCCCACTCCCACCCCCATCCTCACCCCCATCCCTACTCCCATCCCCCTACCCCACCCCTACCCTGCTCTGTCTCCATTAGCTCCTTCTTCCTCAGCCCAGACTCCATCCAGTTTGGCCTGACCCAGCACAGTCTGCCCCTGAGTTCCTAATTTGGCCTGTCCAAAGTTTGCAACCCCACAGGGCCACCACAGAGAGAACTGCGGGAAGCCAGCCTTGTTCTCGGTGCCCAGGTTCTCAGAGGAGAGTAACCAAGAAGAAACCTTTGATGCTTGGCCAGAAATCTCTGCCTCCCTGAAATTCCATATCCAAGCTTCCCCTTTGTGCTAAGGCACCATTTCCAGTATTACTTAAAAAAAAAAAAAAACCTCAGTGCCCTTAAAAGATGATTCCAAGAGGTTGGGGGTAGTGTCGCAGTGTGAATTGGAAAGCTGTGCAAAGCACGAGGGTATGTTAAAGGCTCTGGCAAACTCCATGTAGAATAGCACTATCTGTTCTTTTAACCACAGTTAAACAATGGAACAATGCCCTGAACAGCCATGGCCCCAATTAATTACACATCATGTGGGCTCATAGGGGAGACGGGACACATGACTGCACCTGATTGAAACCATCTCCTGCCTCCTCTTACTCCTCCTTGTTCCTATCATTTGGCCTGGGTATCTGGATAACTTCTGCTTGCACACAATGGCATCTCCCATTACATTCTGACCAGACATTGATATTTGAGCGAGACCAGAAACTATTAGATCCAGTGTCCTTCTAGTTCGTTCCGTTGTTACTTTTTGTTTGTTGCGTTCTTCTGTGTGTGGGGGGGGGAGCAGAATATTGGGTTTTGGGTCTTTTGTTTGTTTGATGTTTGTTTGGGGGATTTTTTTCCTCTTTAGTTATGTGTCTGTGCCTGCCTGTGGGTGCACGTGCATGTGTATGTGTATGGTGTGCACATGAGTGCAGTTACCTACAGAGGCCAGAAGAGGGTGCTGGATCCTCTGGTGGCAGTTACAGGCAGTTGTGAGCCACTACTTGGTACACAACCACACCAAGCCACTAGGCTTATTTTCCATATAAGAAACTGTAGAGAAATTAAGTTATAGCAAAAATGGGATTCAAGCCCACAACCTGCAGTCTCATTGGCTGTGACAAAATATCTGACAGAAGCAACTTAAGGAAGAAAGGTTTGTTTTGACTCATGGTTTCAAGAGGTGCAGTCCATCATGACATCAGGAACATGAGGAGGCTGCTTCTTTTACATTAGAAAATCAGAGAGCAGAAGCCTCTGGCCAGAATCAAACATGGATAAAACCTTCAAGGCCTACCCAGTGACTCACGTCTACAAACTAAGCCATGGTCCCAAAGATTCTACAATCTCTTAAAATAGTCCCATGAGCCAGGGACCAAGAGTTCTCATACGTGAAACTATGGGGGACATCTCACATTCAAACCACAGCAGCAAATGAAATCCTCACACACAGATCTTATATTTAAGATAAGATCTCACATAGCTCAGGCTAGCCTCAAACCCGCTACATATCCCAGGTTGACCTTGAACTTCTGATTCCCTTCCCTCTACTTCTTGAGTTTCCGATCCATTAATGTGTAAACTGCTCTCTGTGTATGCTGTGATGGAGACAGAACCCAGGGCTTTGTCTATGACAGACAAAAACACTCTACACACTGAGAGAGAGCCTGAGTCTAGAGAATGAAATTTTCTTTGTAAAATATCAGCCACTTGAGGGGGCAACTTACAGAGGCCAGAGCAAAGAAAAGGCCCAAAGATGGGGTGAAGACACATGTAGTAGACATAAGGTATCTTCTACTATCACTCTCTACCTTATCTCTTTTTAGTCTATATTTGTGTGTGTGTGTGTGTGTGTGTGTGTGTGTGTGTGTGTATACCACATGCATAAAGGTATCCTTAGAGGCCAGAACACTGGGTCCCCTGAAACTGAAATTAGATGGTTGTGAGATCCCTGATGAGAGTCCTGAAGATCAAATTTGGGGTCCCTGCAAGAGCAGCCAGCCCTCTTAACTGCTGGGTCATCCCTTTAGCCCTACCTCATGTTTAGAGACATGGTCTGCCATTGAAGCCAGAGCTCACCAACTGGATAGAGTGGCTGGCTGGTGTATTCCAGGGATCCATTTTCTCTGTTCCCCTCTTTCCCCCTCCCTACATTGGGGTCACAGACATGTGCCCCCATGTTCCAGCTTCAATGTGAATGAGTGTCGAGGATGCTGCCAACCCTGCTCCTCATGTTTGCAGTTAGTCCCTTACCAATGGGGCCATTTCCTCAGCCCATGAAGAGTTCTTGTCAGAGACCATTGCTCAAGGGAAGATTGGGACTCTCAGAATTTCAGGGTCGAGACATGGTGGTGCACACTGCAAACCCTGAATGTGGGGGAGGCAGAGGCGGGTGGGTCTCTGAGATCCAGGCCAGCCTGGGTTATATGGCAAGTCACAGGACAGCCAAGGCTATGTGATAAGACTCTGTCTCAAAAACTAAAACAAAACAAAACCCAACAACAACAACAACAAAATATTCAGATAAAGCCAGTATGAAGCACAGAAGAAGTTTATTAGGAAGAGGGCTTAACCCCAATTTAAGGCTAGGCTACTCAGGGAAAGGGTAAGACATATCTATGGTGGATCTAAGCTTCTCACGGAGAGTCATTCAAGTGTATTAACATTAGCCAGATACCCAATTTCAGTGGCTCAAAGGTTACACTGCAGTTTTATAGCTCCAGCTATAAAAATGTATCCCCTTTCCCTCCACTTTTTGATAGATGAGATTGTAGGGTGGCCGCAAGGTGCCTGGGATAGCATTTCAATCCGTTAAAATTAAATCCTGGGTCACAGAGTTGCACAAAGGGGTTAAGATTTGTCCTTTCCCGTACATGGGAGTGTCTCTAAGATTTCTAGAAAACCAAATGTTTACAGCTGGGAAAGGAAAGGCTAGATACCCGTAAGCCTTAAGCCTGGCTCACAACCACTTTGATATTCTTCTCTGAAACACCTCTATATAAAAGGAGGATCTATGTAAGATAACAACGGGCTTCTTCCCATGACTGTGTGAACATGTACATGCATGTCAGAGGCCTACATCACACATGTGCACACACACACACACACACACACACACACGCACACTCACACACATACACACACATACACACACACACACACGCATACACACATGCATACACACATGTGCACACACACATGCACACGCATACACACACGCACACGCATATGCATACACACACATACACACACGTGTGCACACACATACACACACATGTGCACACACGCACACGCATACACACACACACACACACACATGCACACACAAAGGTAAGGCCCTACATAATGCTATTAACCACCCCATCTTTTGCCATATTCCAAAGTCCTAAAGTAACAATAGGATTCCATCGCACCCTAAATGGCAGACCTGCAGTGCAATCTCTTAGAACTCTAAACATTCATTGTAAATTACATCGTCCCCCAAAAGAGTTTTTTAAAAGTCAGTCCAAGCTGGCTTAACACTGTTGGTCATGTAAGCTTTGCCCTTACTTACGCTGTGTCTGAGAATGAATTATTAGCATCCAAAGTACGTCAGCAGGACGCAGCGGTCCAGGGTGTTCTTCCAGCTCTTGGATGTGGAGGCAGGGGGTTCAATGTCATCCTCAACTAAATAACAAGTTCAAAGCCAGCCTAGGTTATATGAGGCCCTGTCTCAAATGCAAACAAAAGCAAACAAACCAAAGCACCACTCTGCCTTCTAGCAGCTCATTCCTTCAGTGTTGTTATTTAGTCAACAATGTGTAGAATTCTAGGGGATATTTCTGCGGACCACAGAGATGAGAAGACTGCCCTCCCGGCTACGTACACACAACGGTAGTCAAGAAAACTTCTCTTTGCAACCGATAGAGAATATTACAGAAAATCACAAAGGATCAAAATGCTGTTGTGGAGCCCGGTCCCAGTGGATCTAGCTACAAAACACTCCCACACCAAAGGCTCCGAACATTTCGGAAGAGGGGGCAAAAACACAGTAAAAGCCAGAACTTCAGGGAGTTTCTCTAAGACTATGTTTCCTAGTAACGTCAAAGTTTCATCTGTAAAAATCTCACAAGCACGGCTGCCTAAGCCAGACCCGAAAAGGGAATATCACAGAAGAGGGAAAGCTCACGGGTCTCAATCCCAGACAAAGAACTACAGGCAACTAAGGAATGCTGAGAAGGGGAGAAATGGTCTTCCCCAGATAAGAGTACACCAACCTGTGAGCCAACACCACACTGTCAGCCCTGAAAACATACCTACAGGAGGTTGAATTATTAACATAATCATACATATATCTATACACATATATACATACATATACATACATATATATTCTTTACTTATCCTCAGAAAATAAAAGAGGAAAAAGAGGCAATGAATTTGAAAGACCTGGGTAGGGGGTACATGGAAGATATTGGAAGAAGGTAAGGAAAGGAGGTGATAATGTAATTTCATTATAATCTCCCCAAATAAAAAAAACTGAAAATAAATAAATGGAAGACAAAAAATCCTTCCCTCATGAAGCTGGTCTTTTCTGGTCTTTTGGTGGACAAGACGGATTAACAATAAAAACAAACAAGCATTTTCTAAAGTAGATTAGATAGTGGCTTCTGGCAAGAGTAAAATAAACCAGGAAATGGGAAAAGGGATGTGGGAGGGTGTGACATCAAGTGTGAGGTCAGGACAGGCTCGCAGAGGATGAGGTTTGAGTTGAGACTGGAAAGACAAAATAAACTTGATATAGACTCAGTACTCATATTGGGACAAGAATGGGAAGCAAAGGAGAAAGCAAATTCAAAGGCCCTGAGACAGAGTATATCTTCAGTAGCAAGTTCAAAGGCCCTGAGGCAGAGTATATCTTCAGTAGAAAGTTCAAAGGCCCTGAGGCAGAGTATATCTTCAGTAGAATGGACACTTGCTCCAGGGTCTTGTCTTCACAATATACTAGGGAGGACTCCTGGCCCAAATTAGAGATCAACAAAGATGGGGTGAATGAATAAAGCTCAGCTGTGGTTTTGAGGAAAAGCCTGCTCAGAACTTAAATAATGACAGCCCTGGGGGCCCTGTCCCCTTCTCCAGCACGGGTCTTAAATCCCGCTGTGTTCCAGGCTCTGTGCTCCATCTCAGGGGCTCAGGAGTGTGTGGAACAAGTAATGTTGAACACAGAACTTCCCAGCCAACATGGGCAACCCGGTGAGTCCTAACCACTACAAACTAAATAGGGTTTGAAAGACAGCACCGTAGCTGAGAACACTGGTTGCTCTTCCAGAGGACATGGGGTCCCCAGCACCCACATGGCACCTCACAACCTTCTGTAACTCCAGTTCCTGGTGCCCTCTTCTGGCCTGTCCCAGATGCTTGCATACACATAGTGAGCACCCATAAAAACAGGCAAAACCCTCATACCTGTAGCATAAAAATAAATACCTTTAAAATAAGAATAAATCAAATTAAAAGACCTGGAAGGTAGTTCAGTGGATAAAGCACTTGCCTCATAAACACAAGAACCTGAGCTCAGGGGTTTGGCTTTTCCTATCCCCCACCCCACTCTCTTTTGCTGGGGGTCTTTTTCTCTGTGTGTCTTTCTCTGTATTTCTTCAGTCCTAATAAAAAAGCATTTAACACACACACACACACACAAACCAGCCACAACGACTGTCATTTCAGATCATTTGAACCCGTGCAAAAGCCAGCAGACAGGCATGGGAGCAGGCAGGGCACCTCTGGGGCACTCTGGCTAGCTAGACTAAGTGAAGCAAAGAGCTTGGAGACCCACCTGTGTTGTGATTATAAAAAGATAAAGTGTTATTGAGATATGTTCTATGGGGTGTGGTGAGGTGTGGGGAAGGGGGTGCCTCAGCCGAGGTATCTCTTCCCCCTGAGGGGCCAGCCACATGACAGTATAGTATAGAAAAGAGTTTATTCAGGACATGGGGTTGGGGGGTGGATAAGAGGGTAGTAGAGGCAGAGAAAGGCAGAGATAAGGAGACAGTAGAGAAGTAGAGGCCGCCATGACAGGAGGGCGGATAGGGAGAGAGAGAAGAGGCCAAGAGAGCAAGAGAGAAGCAAGCAGCCTGTAGGCGGAAGAGAGTAAGAGGCAAGAGAGAGAGGAGAGGCAAGAAGCCCCTTTTATAGTGGGCCAGGCCTACCTGGCTGTTGCCAGGTAACTGTGGGGTGGAGCTTAGACAGAATCCTAACATTCCCCCATTTTGGTTTAATTAAAAAAAAAAGAAAAGAAAAGAAAAAAATTAGAAAGAGGTGATGGTGAAGAAGGAATAGGGTCATCGGTCGTCGTGATATCTGGCCGCTTCATGCTGGCCTTGGGGGCCACATGTCTCTAGGGGAGCTAGAAGAATGGGTGTGGAGGATGTTTGTCCAGGCTTAGGAGAGCTGGCTGTTCCCTTGCTGTCCAGGGTCTGTGGAGCCATCTGAGGATCGGTCAGAAGGAACAGGTCCAGTAGAAGCATCTGTGTCTGTGACGGAAGATGGAGCATCTGAAGGTGACTTCTCTGGAGCTGCCTTGGGTGTAGTAAGCACTGGACTTGACAAAGTGTTGAAACACATTATTATAGGTAGAGAATAAGATTAAGTACGTTTGGGACAAAGAAACAATTTTTCTTAAGATGTTCATTTGAAACCCAGAGGAATTCCACCCTCTGGAATAGGTTAGGCAGACGGACGGACCTATCTGCATGGAACCTATTTGGTCCGTGAGAGGTGGATCTGAGTAGGTTTTCTGTAGCTTGTACGTTTATAAAAGAGAACAGTGGGCTAGAGAGATGGCTCAGTGGCTAAGAGCACTGACTGCTCTTCCAAAGGTTATGAGTTCAAATCCCAGCAACCACATGGTGGCTCACAACCATCTGTACAGCTACAGTGTACTCATATACATAAAATAAATAAATAAATATTAAAAAAAAGAGAACAGCAACCTCAGTAAATAAATTTATGAGCAAGTGAGAAAGAAATCCATCAATCTCCACCCTCTATGAGCACGCCCCAACACATGCACCCACATCACAGACACATATATATGCAAAATACGATAAATTAAGTTAAATATATATATATATAAAACCAAAAGACCCAAGGGAGCTCACTGAGGATAGAGCATCCTGTCCACAGCCACCACCCTCCAATTGCTGAGTCCAGCACTGATGGGAAAACAAGCCCACCCCCTAAAACCCTCTGAGACTAGAGTAGAAAGGGGTGGGTGTGGAGGGGGAAAGCTAAGGTTTACATCTTAATTGAGCAATGAGCTCAAAGCTGGTAAGTAGCAGGACCTGGAGTCACCTAGTTTGAAGCCACCCAGCTCCAAATGGCCCCTAGTGTGGAAGCCATCCCTAGACTGGGGACATATAGTGACCGGATTATAGTGGCTGGAGTCACAGCACAAGTACAACCAGAGAAAGCCAAAGCAGGTGCCTCAGGCCAAGGGGCAGTGCTGTTAGTAGAGGCCAGGGATGGGTGTGGGTTCTAGGGATTGCAGAACATGAAAGTTAACAGTCTGTCCCTCTGGTCTGGCATGGTGTCCAGAGAAGTCAGGTCGGGGCAGAAGGGTTCGGGCTCCGCAGAAGGGTTTGGGCACAGTGGGAATTTTTTCATACAGTGCTTGCTGTATTCGTGAGCCCTTAACATGTCATTTCCAAGTTCATGACTCAGTTCAGAGACAGAGATACTACCTGTATCCCTAGATGAACTCAGCACAGAGGGAATGTTTGTGGTTGAAACTCCCCTGCTCCCTCCCACATCCACCCCTCTTCCTCCCCTGCTCCCTACAAAGGCTATCATTACCCCATTTCTAAGGATAAGTAAACCTAGAATCAGAGTCCGGTCAAGACCAAGGCCAAAGCTCTCTCTGGGGGCCAAGCTTGGAATTCTGAGACCAGGGGTAATGGGGTGGAACACTCCCACGATCGATGGGGCCACAAGCTGGCTGGAATCCCAGCCTTGCTCCACTGCACTGGTCATCTCCTTAACGTACGAACTCCTCATAGATTTAAATACTGTGTCCCGAAGATGATCATGACTCCCCTGGCTGGCCTTAGTTTTCACATCTGTAAAATGGGACTAGCCAGGTCCATTTCCCTGCAGTGAACTCAAAAGCAGAGCCAAAGCAGATCAAAGCCCCCAGACAGAAGCTTTGTGAAGGCTGGGACCCAACTGAGATTTATTCACTCACCCTCGGGCACCGCGCCTGGCACATGGGGAGGTGCCCAATAAATGTTTGCTCGAGCAAGGACCAACCCTCAATAAATAACAGCTGTTGTTGATTCGGCTAATGGAGGCAAGGCATTGGGCTCGCCCCCGGTCCCATCCCCCTCGCTACCCTCCAACTCAATTTTGCCCCTTTCTCCATGCCCCGATCTCCTCCACCTCTTTCTATTCAAAATTCCCTCCCCCACCCCATCTCCCGCCTAACTCCTTCTTTCCGTCCTCCGCCCATCCCCCTACTGTGTGCGTCCACTCCTCCCCCACTCTCCACTTCAGTCCCCTCACCCCCCCCACTTTCTTCTATCCCCGCCCCCAGCCTCCCTCCCCCAAACCTTCTTCAACTCCCATCCCAACCCCCACCCCAAGCTCCTCCCCAGCATCTCCACCCACACGGGCGCCCTTCGCGAGGCGGGGTAAGCCGGGCTCCGGGGTCCTTGGCTTGGGTCCAGCCTGAGGCCCTGGGCGGCGGCGGCGGCGGGCGGGGTTTGGGGGTTTTTTATAACCCTGGCAGGCTGCTCAGGAAGTGAGTGCCTTCCCGCGCCCCCTCCCCCGGCCACGCCACCGCGCTCGCTCCCTCCCTTCCTGTGCGCCGGGCGGTGAGTCTGTGAGGCTACGGCGGAGCGGAGACTCTAGGAACGCAGGTACCGGCGATCTGGGGACCCGGTTGGGCGGCGCAGTCACCGGAGTGCAGAGATTACAAGTGACTTGGTGTGTCTCGGGGACAAGATGTGCTGGACCGATCCCGTTGTGCGTGTGCTGTGTTGGTGCGGAATGTCCCGAAGTGTGCAGATACAGACTGCCTGCCTGTTTGGGTTGGCTCAGGTTTGGGGAGGGTGGTCGAGGTCAACCACGTATCCAAATGATTGTGGTCCTGCGGATGGTGTGTCCTTGTGACTTTTCAGCATCTGGGAGCGACTGTGTGGGTAGATGGTTGAAGTGTGTTGAGTGTTTGCCTAAGTGAGGGTAAACTGTCATTTGCACTCGGAAAAGCGCCTGTCTGCGTGTAAATGCCAAGTGTGTCTGTCTCTATTTGCATTTCTCTGGAGTGTTAGTAGTGGAAATGCCTGTATGTATATATTGTCTGAGTTTGTAGGATTTGTTAGTCTCCCCTGCTATGAATGTGTAAACTTGTGTGTGTGTGTGTGTGTGTGTGTGTGTGTGTGTGTGTTGACCTTCTGCATAAAATGAGCATGTATAGGCTCCTAGGCTTGTGGGTTGTCTTGGACTGTGTAACTGTGTGTACATAGGCCTGTTGTGTACATGTTTGTCTGGGAGTGTGGGTTGTCTGGGTGTGCGTGTGGAAATATGTGCTTCTGTATACATAGGTCTGGAGGTACGTAGTTGTGTGTGTTTGGATTTGGTGACCAGGCCTTCCTGCTACTCAAGTGTGGTTGCCCTGTAGAGTGTGACTGTATGTTTGTTTGTGTGTCTGCCTGTGAGAGTGGAGCTGGGGCTGCCACTTCCCCTCAGTGGGTCATCTGTTCCACAGCACTCCGGAGTAGGCAGAGAGACGCGCTTTAATTAACAGCTGGTTGGCGGTGATGGGGGTGGTGACCAGTGCAGCCCCTCCCCCTTAGGCCGCCCCTCTGGCTGGGCCTTTTGTCTGTGTGTTCACTGCAGCCAGGCCAGATGTGCAAAGCCTGGAGGAAGCCCGCTGCCTCAGGCCGATGGCTGCCTCGGCCTGGCCAAAGAAGCTCTGTCCTCCGCTGAGGAGTCTCTGCCTCTGGAGCAGGGTTACCCCACAGCCTAGCCTACAAAGGTCTAGGTGCGGAGTGCTGGACCCTGGGATCCCAGGGATGCGATGGAGCCTTGGTTCCCTGGAGGCGTTTCTTCCTCCAGCACTTGCCCCCTTCCTCTTCCCCCTCCCCCTGGCTAGTGGCCTCCCTGCAGCCTGCTAGAGGAGGGGCTTGGGGGAAAGGGGCCAAGCCTAGGTATACACACACACACACACACACACACACACACACACACAGAGAGAGAGAGAGAGAGAGAGAGACCCTCTCTGTGGTCTTGTGCCCAGCCAAACATGAGACCCCCCCCTCTCAGCTGTAACTCATCCTCAGATGGGCCTTGTCTGCCCCAGGCCTACTGACTAGTTTGTGTCTCTCCTGTAGCCCCATCTTGGTATCGGAGAGCCCTGTCATTCCTACCAGTAGCTGTTACGCTGTGGGCAGGTCACACCCCGCCCCATCAGTCACTCACCCAGTAGAGTCCTTTTACCCTGCCCCTGGTTACCCCATCTGAGCCAGAAGCATTAGATAGCCTGTACAGTTATTGGGAGGGGGACGCAAGAAAAGAGGAGTGTGGTGGCTTGACGAGGGGGTGGGGGTGGGAGGAGGGCGGAGCGGGGGTGGGAGGAGGGCGGAGCTAGGCACCATAATCAGGTACTACCACTGCTTGGTAGGACTAGAATGAGAGAAAGGTCAGAGGTTGGGAGGCTGGGTCTCCTGCTATAGCATCAAGACCCTGCTACCTTGAGTGAAAATGGGATATTTAAGGTTAGTGGAAGGCCGGGCGTGGTGGTACACGCCTGTAATCCCAGCACTTGGGAGGCAGAGGCAGGCGGATTTCTGAGTTCGAGGCCAGCCTGTCTACAGAGTGAGTGCTGGGACCACACAGAGAAACCCTGACTCGAAAAACAAAACAAACAAACAAAACTAAGGTTGGAGGGGATCATTATCACTCTTTTTAAAATGTAAATATATTTAAAATATATGCTTAGATAAATGTGTACATGTATGTGTTGGCATGAGTTTACGTGTACAACATTTATGTAGGTGTCCATGGAACCAGAAGAGGGTGTCAGATCTCCTGGACCCAGAGTTATAAGTGGTCATAAACCTGCCTAATGTGGGTGCTGGGAGGGAGGAGAACGAAGTTCCTCTGTAAGAGCATTCATCATTCTTCACTGCGGAGCCATCCACTTCTCCAGCCTCCTGAGTCAGCTTCAGATTTAGTCAAGGTCTCCACAGAAGGAGTGGTGGGAAAGAGGGGAGAAGAAAAAGAGAGAAGGACCTTGAAGGAAGAGATGTTAACTTTAAGAACTGAGAAAAGGCCGGGCGGTGGTGGCTCTCGCCTTTAGTCCCAGCACTTGGGAGGCAGAGGCAGGCAGATTTCTGAGTTCGAGGCCAGCCTGGTCTACAGAGTGAGTTCCAGGACAGCCAGGGCTACACAGAGAAACCCTGTCTCTAAAAAACCAAATCCAAAAAAAAAAAAAAAAGAACTGAGAAAAGATGAAAGACAAGAGGATTTTTACCAGGCCCAAGGACCTCACGGAGTCTAGGGATACAGCTCAGGGAGTAGAGAGCTGAAGCCCTGGGTTCGATCCCCAGGTGGCACGCACTATCCTTCTCAGTGCAGGGAAGGTGGAAGCAAGCAGACCAGAAATTCAAGTCTTATCTCCATAAAAAGTTTGAGGTGAATGTGAGATACTGTCTCAGAAAGGCAAAATAGAACAGAACCTCGGTTTAGGGTTGGAGGGCAAGGGGGAAATCCTCCTGCCTCTTTTCCTTTGTACCCCTTCTGGCTTTGTCCCCTGCCCAGTGCCAACCGACAGAACTAACTCGTGAGGCCTCCAGAAGTGGGGGCTGAGAGAAAGAAACCCACCACCCAGGCCAGAGTACGCAGTCTAGCTGAACAAGACTGCGACCTCAAAATATCTGTGAGAGAGAGACGCCTGTTACTGGAGGGATCCAAGAAGCCGTAGGGAATGTGACTTTCTCTGCTAGCATCTTAGAGAAATTCCGCCTTCTCTGTCTTCTGCCAAACTGCCCTGTTTGGGGATTGACTCTCAGACTTGGCTAGAATGCAATGAAAACAAGACTGTGATGAAGGGGGGGGCGGGGTCGGATCTGTACAGAAGAGGAGCTGGAGGGTGGAGACCAGAGGGCAGGGAAGGAAGGGGCTTGGCAGGGTGGTGAGCCCGAAGTGGTGTCTCCAACAGACTAGTCTGGGGCAGATGCCTGATAAACAGGCTCGCCTGCAAGATTAGTTCACAGTAGGAAGGAGAGAGGGTCTGAGAGCAAAAGCAGACTAAAGATGGCTCAGTGGGTTTAGGCGCTTGCTGACACGCCTAGTGGCCTGAGATCGACCCTTCTGCTCTACACGGTAGGAGAGAGAGCCAGCTCTCAAAAGTTGGTCTCTGGCCTCCACACTCACAAAATAAAGGAATGTAATTGTTCTTTAAATTAAAGAGCAAGGCTAGGGATGTAAGGTGAAGAAGGAAAGCCTCTGAGACCATGTGATCACAGTGTAGGAAGGTGACAATGTACCTGTAAGCAGACCATGTGATCACAATGTAGGAAGGTAACAGTGTACCTGTAAGCCGACCATGTGATCACAATGTAGGAAGGTAACAGTGTACCTGTAAGCCAACCATGTGATCACAATGTAGGAAGGTAACAATGTACCTGTAAGCAGACCATGTGATCACAATGTAGGAAGGTAACAGTGTACCTGTAAGCCAACCATGTGATCACAATGTAGGAAGGTGACAATGTACCTGTAAGCAGACCATGTGATCACAATGTAGGAAGGTAACAGTGTACCTGTAAGCCAACCATGTGATCACAATGTAGGAAGGTAACAATGTACCTGTAAGCAGACCATGTGATCACAATGTAGGAAGGTAACAGTGTACCTGTAAGCCGACCATGTGATCACAATGTAGGGAGGTGACAATGTACCTGTAAGCCGGGCATGGTGGTACTGAGATTTGATCCCAGCACTAGGGAGGCACGTGCAGGTGTATCAGTTCCCTAGCCTGGTACATCCTCTGTGCCCCCTCCGCCCCCCATGATTGGTTATTTTTGTCCTTTAAACAGCTGGTTTCTCTAGAGAACATGTCACAATCCGAGACACCCTCTTTTCTCCACGTTGACATGTCTGTCACAGCCACAAGCAAAGAAGCTTCAGGAGGATAGAGGACAGCCTGTGCCAGCCATCCTGTGGGGAGCACTAAGATCATCCACTCTCAATCCACCCAGCCCAGGACAGCCACAGTTTGCTGCGTAACCCTGATCCATTTTCATTACCTCTCATCTACACAGAGTGATCTAGAAAGGTTGATTCTAGTCCCCTTAGGAGGACACTTATTCTGAACACAAAATACACTAGTGTTTGCCTTAGTATTTTCCTGCTCATAGGACAAAATATCCTGACAAAAGTCATTTAGGGGATAAAGGGCTTATGTTTGTTCATAGGCCAGGGGTACAGTCCATTATGTTAGAGAAATCACATGGGCAGCAGGAACTTGAAGCATCTGGACACAGAGACCAACCCCAGCTCTCTCCGTCTTTTTAAAAAATGACATTTGTTGGTTTTCTCTGTGTGTGTGTGTGTGTGTGTGTGTGTGTGTGCACATTCATGCACACGTATCATGTTCCACAGCATACATGTGGAAGTCAGAGCACAGCTTGCATGTCTCCCTGATCACTGTGTGGTTTAGGGGTTTGACTCCCGTGGTCATTGGGCTCGGCAGCAAGTGTCACTACCCAGTAACCCATCTGGCTGGCACGGGCTCTGTTTCTCATCCAGTCCAGGATCCCTTGCTTGGGGAATACTCCCACCCACTAACTGAACACAATTAATACTATCACTGACAGACGTGTTCAGAGACCTACCTCCCAGGTGATTATAGAAGGCGGCTTTTTGTCCTGGTCCCTGTCCCTGCTGAGTGTGGATATAAAATTGTTGAGAAATCTTCTGATCAAAATGCCTTGGTTTTGCAGGGCACCCCTTCAGTCTGGCAAGGGGCCTTGGTGCTGGCTACGATGGGCAGTAGGATCAAGGCCCCTTCTGACTCAGTCTCTCTTCCCAGGGACCAGTGATGCTGCCCAGACTGTGAACAGGGGAGGCAGCACTGTAGGGGCTGCCAGCAGCCGGGGCTGGGGAGAGACATGTGGACACGTAGCCCCTATGGCTTCTGCCTGCCAGATCCTCCGCTGGGCCCTTGCCCTGGGGCTGGGCCTCACATTCAAGGTCACGCAAGCCTTCAGATCTCAAGGTAGGAAATGATTCAGTGGTGTCAATTCAAAGGGAACGAGAAACTAAGGAAACCAGTTGGTCCTTGAGAAAGAGAGAAGTCAGTCGGCTGGGGGGTGGCGGGGGAGGAATTCATGGGTAGGAATGTATAGGCGGAATAGTCACTAGGTGACCTGGGTTTGGCAGCAGGGACCCACCCCAGCCTTCGTATCCCTTTTCCTCTAGATGAGCTCCTGTCCAGTTTGGAGAGCTATGAGATTGCCTTCCCGACTCGCGTGGACCACAACGGGGCGATGCTGGCCTTCTCCCCCCCTGCCTTCCGGAGGCAGCGCCGGGGTGCGGGGGCTACAGCCGAGGCCCGCCTATTCTACAAGGTGGCCGCACCTAGCACTCACTTCCTGCTGAACCTGACCCGCAGCCCCCGGCTCCTGGCAGGGCACGTCTCGGTGGAATACTGGACACGGGAAGGCCTGGCCTGGCAGAGGGCCGCCCGGGCCCACTGCCTCTACGCTGGTCACCTGCAAGGCCAGGCTGGTAGCTCCCACGTGGCCATCAGCACCTGTGGGGGCCTGGTGAGCTGAGGATTCTGGGAAGCAGGGGATATGCCCAGTTCCTTTTGGGAGTTAAGAAAAACACATGATCGGCACAATGTAACAATCGTAGTAGGGTGTTTTCAAAGTATTTGGAGCTGATCAGTCCTTTGAGGAGAAGAAGCAGAGTATGTACTTAAAGGAAAACGTATAGACTTATGTAAGGCTGAAAGTAAAGGGGACACGTGTCTCAAGAAGGTTGACAAAAGGCATTTCACGGTAAAGTCACTAGCAGTGGGGCCGGTAGGATGGCTCAGTAGATAAAGGCTGAGGTCAAGCCTGAAGACTTGACTTTGATTCCCGGGACCCGCATTATGGAGGAGAGAGAGGAACTTCTCAAGTTGTCCTCTGAGCTCTACACATGTGCTGTGGTGTGTGTATACCCACCCACATCCACACACAAAGAATGTAGTAAAAACACCCTTTTAAGGAATTAAAAAGTTTAGGAGGGGTCGAAAGGAGGAAAAAAGGAGAGATAATGAAATTGAACTTAAAATGTTTCTTTCTTTTTTTTTTTTTTTTTCTACTTTTAAGACTGGGACTGGGGAGGTGGCTCAGTTTATAGAGTTTAGACACACGGAACTGGCTTCAGACTCCAGCCTGTGCTCAGCTGTAACTGAAGCTGGGTTGTGGGGGAGAGAGGAAGATTTTGGAGATCTTGATAGCCAGCCAGTCTAACCAGAAAAGAGCAAGCCTCCGATGCAGAGAGTGACAGAGGATCTCCCCTGTCCTCCTCTGGCCTGTGCACAAGTGCTCAGGCTTGTACACCTCTACACACACACACACACACACACACACACACACACCAAAATAGAAACCAGATGTGGGGTGAGACATGCCCACAATCCCAAGTACTTGTGAGGTAGAAGCAGAAGTTCTGAGTCATCCTGAGGTATGCAGTGAGTTCGAGGCCACCCTGAACTACCTAAGACCCACCGCGGTAAAATGAAACCAACCAAACCAAAGGGCAGTTGAGTGGCAGAGTGTTTGCCTTGCATGCACAAGGCCTTAGTTTTGATTTCTAGTATGGAGAAAGGGGAGAAGAAGAAACGAAGCCACAGAGATAAGAGTCCAGGATCCCAGAGCCTGAACTGAGCTTTCTGCCCCCATCCAGCATGGTCTGATTGTGGCAGATGATGAAGAGTATCTGATTGAGCCCCTGCAAGGTGGACCCAAAGGTCGCCGTGGCCCAGAAGAGAGTGGTCCCCACGTAGTATACAAGCGTTCCTCTCTGCGTCACCCCCATCTGGACACAGCCTGTGGAGTGAGAGGTACCCCTGTGCCTTTGGGGATGGGCAAGGAGGTTGTATGATATTGCTCCTTTGAGGTTGAGGGAAAGGCAACCAAGTTCAAGAGCTCCATTCACCTGCAGGCAAGGGCCAAAAAGAATCGGATTCTAAGAGGATGGTGCTATAAGGCAGTGGCGTGATCCATCATGGCTGTGGTCAGCCATCTAGCAGCTGATAGGTATTCAGAGGGGGAAGCCTTTCCTTACCTAGAATTATTGCCGGATCACACAGTTAACTCAAGGTCATAGCAATCAGGCAGCCAAAATAGCAACAAGAGCTAAGAGTGCGTTCAGTGGCACAGTGCTTCCCTGAGTTGCAGAAGGCCCTGCGAAACATGCACGCATACACGCACACAAACAGGCTGAAGTAGTGGGGACCTGTTTCCTCCTGCTTGGTTGCCTTGTCCAGCCTTGATGTGAGGGTTTATGCCCAGTCTTACTGTATGCATCTCGTTGGGCTGTTTTTGGTAGATGTCCTTAGGTGGAAAGAATAGAGGAAGGAGCAACTGGTCAAGTTGTAATGTGTGAGAGAAGAACAGAAGTTTGTTTTGTTTTTATATAAGTCAGACTGAGGAGAAGGTTTACAGAGGGAAGTCCTCACCATACAAGTCTGAGGACCAGCCAGAGTTCATAGCTTCATATCCCAGGCATCCAGGCCAGTAGCCAAGCCACCTGAAATCCCAGGGCTAAGGACACAGAAATAGGTGATCCTTGGAACAAGATGGGCAGCTAGACTAGATGAATCAGTTAGCTCCAGGTTTAAGTGAGACTCTGCCTCTTAAGGTTGAGAACAATATAAGGAAGACACCCAATGTTAACCTCTGGCCTACACACACACACAGGCAGTCAGCTGAAAAGTGTGGGCACTGTCTTAGGGTTTCACTGCTGTGAGTTCATACAGTCATGTTTACAACATGACCAGTCACTGTAGACCATTTAAGGAGTGAAAAAAATAGGAAAGCCATATGAAGCAGTTATGGCAACACAAACCTAACACAAACGTACTTGGGAAGTGGAGGAAGAAAGGTCAAGAGGTCAAGAATAAATGCCATCTATCAAGGCTGTTGGGCAGAAGAGTCACCGAACAGACAGGAGTTCTGTGTAGCCATTGTCAGGCACTTCTGAGACCCACCAGCAATAGGTGCTCAATGGCTGTACTTTGTTTCCCAGATGAGAAACCGTGGAAGGGTCGTCCATGGTGGTCGCGCACCCTGAAGCCACCCCCTGCCAGGCCCCTGGGGAACGAATCTGAGCGAGGCCAGCTGGGCCTGAAGAGATCAGTCAGCAGAGAGCGCTATGTGGAGACCCTGGTGGTAGCTGACAAGATGATGGTGGCCTACCATGGGCGGAGAGATGTGGAGCAGTATGTGCTGGCCATCATGAACATTGTAAGTGCCTTCCCCTTCCTAGGCCTGGAGTCCTGAGGACCTGTAGCTAGCCTCTAGGATGTCAAGGGGAAGGTGTTACACCCTCACCCCTGACCACCCCTGAGGTATATGCCACCACATAGCCAGTAAATCTTAAAACAAAACAAACAGCCAAGGGAAAAAGGGAAATGGTGCATAGCCCATGGTAGGTATGTCATAAGAGTTTTCTTTGTATAAAAATAAATTTGCAGGGGCTGGGGAAATGGCACAGTCGGTAAAGTGCTTTTTTTGTGAATAAGAACCTACTTTTAAAAAATTAAAAATAAGCTGGGCAGTGGTGGCGCATGCCTTTGATCCTAGCACTTGGGAGGCAGAGGCAGGCAGATCTCTAAGTTCGAGGCCAGCGTGGTCTACAGAACTAGTTCCAGGACGTCCAAGGGTCTGAGTTCATTCATTCCTAGGACTCATACCATAGAAGGAGAAAACTGACTTCTGCAAGTTATGGCATATGTGCACAGACACATATACAAATAACCATTTTAAGAAAAGAATGTTGGGCATGGTTGTACATGCTCGTAATCCCAACACCTGAAAGAGCTCGGAGACAGGTGGGAAGATCCTTCAGGTTTGCTGGGTGGCCAGCCTTGCCCTTTTGGCAAGTTCCAGGTTCAGCGGAGAGACCTTATCAGAAAAGCAAGGTAGAGAGCAAATGAAAAAGATACTAGACGTTACTTCTGGCTACAACACACTCCATGCACAAGAATAGACATGCACATGCATACACAACGCACTCCATACACAAGAATAGACATGCACATGCATACACAACGCACATCCATACACAAGAACAGACATGCACATGCATACACAACACACTCCATACACAAGAATAGACTTGCACATGCATACACAACGCACTCCATACACAAGAATAGACATGCACATGCATACACAACGCACATCCATGCACAAAAATAGACACGCACATGCATACACAACACACTCCATACACAAGAATAGACATGCACATGCATACACAACGCACTCCATACACAAGAACAGACATGCACATGCATACACAACGCACTCCATACACAAGAATAGACATGCACATGCATACACCACGCACTCCATACACAAGAATAGACAGACATGCACATGCATACACAACACACTCCATACACAAGAATAGACATGCACATGCATACACAACACACTCCATACACAAGAACAGACATGCACATGCATACACAATGCACTCCATACACAAGAATAGACATGCACATGCATACACAATGCACTCCATACACAAGAACAGACATGCACATGCATACACAACACACTCCATACACAAGAATAGACATGCACATGCATACACAACGCACTCCATACACAAGAATAGACATGCACATGCATACACTCCAACACTCAGCCTACAGGTACTCATTAGAGTTACAACACACCCTCCCAGGCCCACCTCTATACATGCAGTATTCTTGTATATAAGCACCTACCTGTTCATTCATACATAACCTTCTTGGCCAGGTATAGTGGTGCATACCTAATCCCAACCTTAACAGGTAAAGGCAGGAGGATCTCTGTGAGTTGGAGGCTATCCTGGTCCACATAGCGAGATCCTACCTCAGACAAAACAAAAAGCAGATTAACTTGACTGGTCCATGTTCAGATTTACCATTTGTAGTGGCAATTAGTTCCAAGACCCTTATAAATGCCAAAGTCTCCAGGGGTTTATCTCTCGCATTAAGAGAACTTCGTGTAACCTCTTCACATCCTCCCAAAGACTTTAAATCGGCTTTAAACAGTATTAGAGCACAGTAGTCAGGGGGAAGGTCTGTGCGTGTGGCATATATGTGTATTCAGATGTGTGCAGGTGTGTGTACATTCTTGTGTACCTGCATCTCGAGGCCAGGGGTCGACCATGGTGTCTTCATCAGTCATTCTCCACTTTTTTCAGTTATCTATTATTTTGTATGTGTTGGTGTTTTGCCTCAGTGTCTGTCTGTGCACCATGTGTATGCACGGCCCTTGGAGACCAGAAGAAACCATCACATCCCCTGGAAATGGAGTTCCTGGTGTCCGGGGCTACCTTGTGGGTGCTGGGGATCTAACTGGATGCTCTAGAACAGCCAATGCTATTAACTCTTGAACTTAAGCCTCTGCATCTTATTTTTTGAGGCAAAGTCTCTCACTGAACCTGTAGCTCACCAACGAGCTAGGCTGGCCGGCCCAATGGAGACCTCCAGGGATCTGCCTGTCCCTGTTGTGTGTGCCAGGAATCCAGACTCGGGTTTTTCATGTCTGTACAGCAAGCATTTTACCTATTGAGCCATCTTTCCGAGATGCGAATTTTTGGGAGCTATTCTTTCTTTTATTTTTCCTCCTTTCTCTCCTCCTTTGTCTCCTTCAGCAGGGTCTCGTGAAGTTCAGACTCCATTCTTTATGTCGCCGAGGCTAGCCTTGAACCTGTTTTATTCCTACATCCATCTCCTAAGTGCTGTGATGATCCGTGTGCCCGTTGACTGATATATTTCGTCGGTGCTTGGCAGAGTCCAGGGATACATTATTGTGCTATCTGTATTCAGTTCCTGTGCTAGAACTTGATTGCAGTCCTGTGCCTCCCCTGTGAACAGGATCTATAATAACTCTAATGCTGCCTGCTAGTGAGGATGAAGGGTAGTGCTAGAACACAGAGCACGGGGGATGGTTTGAAGAATGGGTTCTTGCTTCCTTGAGGCAAAAGGAGACAAAGACCAGCAGGATGACCCCAAGGGTAAAGGTGCTTGCTACCAAGTATGATAACCAGAGTTCTGTCCTCTGGATCTACATGGTAGAAGGGGAAAACTGACTCCTAGAAGTTGTCTTATAAATCCACACATTCATGAGCATGCAGATACATACACACACACACACACACACAATTTTAAAAAATTTAAGACAAAGTTTAGCAGACGAAGAATAAAGGGCAGTGTTGTCTCTGTACTCTGTCCCAGTCCCACACTGCTTTGTTCTGGCTTTTAAAGTCCTAAACCTTGCCAGGCTTCCTGGGGATTTCCTGTAAGTTAAGGATAGCCCAAGCAAGAATCTCAAGCTTCCTGCCCCAGCCTGCTCTCCATCACCTGGTCCTCTCATCCTTAGGTCCTTCTGCTGCCTTCCTGCCTTTCCGTCGTCTCTTGTTCTCTTGCCCCCGCCTTTCTGTAGTGATGCTTAGATTGGTACCTTCAGATGGCGGAGGAGAAAGGACACATGCACATCCCGCATGCAGCCACTGGGCATGTCGGGAGGGGACAAAAATGGGACTTGGAGGACAAGTAGGGAAAAACTGAGCTGGGACAGTCAGAGAGAGATGTGCTGGCAAGCAATAAAGACTGGAATCTCACCTGTGACAGCACCAGCCGTGCTCCCTCTGTGACAGCACCAGCCGTGCTCCCTGCCATCTCACCTCAGCAATCTCACCTGTGACAGCACCAGCCGTGCTCCCTCTGTGACAGCACCAGCCGTGCTCCCTCTGTGACAGCACCAGCCGTGCTCCCTCTGTGACAGCACCAGCCATGCGCCCTGCCATCTCACCTCAGCACCCTCATCTTTGAGGTGTGAGTGAAAATAATGAGATGACACAGGCAGCACATATACCTAGCACCTAGCACCTAGCACCCAGTACACAGTGGGTAGTTACTCAAGGAAAACTACCGTCTCTGCTTTTGCCCTTTAGTTTCGAGGCCGAGGAGCACACGTATGCAGCTGTGAAAGCCAAAGATTGACTCTGCTCTCTTCTTCGGTGGCTCTCCATCTTTTTTTTATTTTTTTTTGAGACAGGGTTTCTCTGTGTAGCCCTGGCTGTACTGGAACTCACTCTGTAGACCAGGCTGGCCTCCAACTCAGAAATCCGCCTGCCTCTGCCTCCCTAGTGCTGGGGTTAAAGGCGTGCGCCACCACCGCCCGGAAGCTCTCCATCCTTTTATATGGATAGTTTTTATTTAGTCCTTGAGAATTCCATATGTGTGTACAGTGTGTTTTAATCATATCCACCTTCTGCTCTTTCTCCCACAACTTCTCCGCCCATATTCTCCCTACTGTGTCTCCCAACCCAATTTCAGGGTCTCGCTATGTACCTATCCTTAGCTGGCCTGGAACAAACTCTGAAGAGTAGGCTGACCTGGATCTCTGTCTCTGCCTCCTGAGTGCTGGATTAAAATTGTGCCACCAAATCTAGACCATTTTGGGGGTGTTGTTTGTTTTCATTTAACTTATCAACCAGAGCCACATCTCTGAAGAAAATTACCCTCCCCCCCTCCCCCCGAAACCATTAACACTAGCAATAGCTCCACAGCTAGGAGTGGTGCTTCAGGAGCCCCTCCCCCACTGTACTCTACCGTAAAGACAGGATCTCTCACTGAACCTGAAATTTGTAGACTCGGGGTTCCACCTGTGCTTGGACCACAGGTGGGTGTGTCCCCTGTGCCTGCTTCTTCTGTTTTTAAATGAGTAATTGAACTTAGGTCCTCCCGCTTGCCCGCTTTCTCTTTACCAACTGAGCCATCACCGCTATTCTGCCTCTCACTGTTCTGGGCTCCTCTTAAGACTCGGTCTCTCTTGTTTCTTGGAGGTCAGGTTGCCAAACTTTTCCAGGACTCGAGTCTGGGTAACATCGTCAACATCCTCGTCACTCGTCTTATCCTGCTCACCGAGGACCAGGTGGGGATCTGGGGGTGTGTCTCACCCTTTCTCTCTCCTCACCGTGGCTGCCTGATGTCTCCAGACTGGCAGGGCACCCGTGCATCTCAACTTTCCCATCCCCAGCCCACCCTGGAGATCACCCATCATGCCGGGAAGTCCCTGGACAGCTTCTGTAAGTGGCAGAAGTCCATCGTGAGCCACAGCGGCCATGGCAACGCCATCCCGGAAAACGGTGTGGCGAACCACGACACAGCTGTGCTCATCACACGGTAAGGAGCTGCAAGGGGAGGGATCGTCGGAGTCTGAGGCAGGGGAACAATTGCTCGTGGAGGAGAGAAGGGGCTGGGAACCTTTAAGGAGCCAAGGAGAAGGAATGCCCGTGACGCTTGAGCCCTAACCACACAGTCGTTTTTTCCCTTCATTCACTCAGTCAGTCAGTCAGTCACTACTGTCAGCATCCTCAAGACCGGCTGGTTGGGCCTAGTGGGGGCACAGCATAAGGCTCAGGCAAGACTCCGTCCTCAAAGCTCAGCACTGAAGGAAGTAGAAAGCTCAAGAAGACAAGTTTATCCGGGGCTACAAAAGACCATGTCGCTCACACAAGCGCACACTCACACACAAACACACATGCTTCCACCTGTTCTTGTCTTCTATGCCAAAACTGTGGCCTCCAGCGTCAGCCAAGGAGGCCCCCCAGCCTGCTCACTGCCCTCTGTTTCCACAGCTATGACATCTGCATCTACAAGAACAAACCCTGTGGCACTCTAGGTATTGAGTCCCATTGGTTGAAGGCACCGTGGAGGGTGGCCTTGGTCCTGGGGTGAGACCTCCCGTGCTGGATGGCCCTAGCCTGTGCAGCCTTGGGTCCCTCGACCCACCCCGCGTTCCCATTTCCCAGGCCTGGCCCCCGTGGGTGGAATGTGTGAACGTGAGAGAAGCTGTAGTATCAATGAAGATATCGGCCTGGCCACAGCTTTCACCATTGCCCATGAGATCGGGCACACGTGAGGCCAAGGGACCCACGATAGGGGAGGATAAGAGGAGGGTTGGGTTCCCTTGGTTCCTAGCAGAGCTGATACCCATCTCCTCAGATTCGGCATGAATCACGATGGCGTGGGAAACGGCTGCGGGGCCCGTGGTCAGGACCCAGCAAAGCTCATGGCTGCCCACATTACCATGAAGACTAATCCGTTCGTGTGGTCGTCATGTAGCCGAGATTACATCACCAGCTTTCTGGAGTGAGCATGGGACACGTGACCCACTAAGTGGGGCACAGACATTTTGGGAGAGCTGACTCCACCCACCACCATACCTAGCGGGTATAACCCTGAGGTCAGGACCTTGCAACCCCCTTGGCGTGACAGCTGTTTTCTTCTAATCACAGCTCGGGCCTAGGGCTCTGCTTGAATAACCGGCCTCCCAGACAGGACTTCGTGTACCCAACGGTGGCTCCCGGCCAGGCCTATGACGCTGATGAGCAGTGCCGATTCCAGCATGGAGTCAAATCGCGTCAGTGTAAATACGGGGTAGAGAGAGCCTTCCTGCTTTCCTTCCTGGGAAGGGGAGGTGGCCACAGGGTGGGAAGTTTCACTGGAAACCCTCCTGGGGAAGCAGAGGGACAGGACATCAGGGAAAGGGATGAAATGAACTCCCCACTCCCTGTAGAACTATGGGCAGACTAAAGTGTGCGGAGTATCCACTGCCGAGCAGAACAACAAAGAAAATAAGACCGTAGTTCTGAGCTTGGGCAAGAGACTCAGTCAGGAAAGGGTTTGCTTGGCAAGTCTAAGGTATGATCAACAAAACCATATATAAGCATGGTGCGGTGGTACGTGTTTATAAACCAGGCACCGGGGAAGCAGCGGTGGGTAGATTCCTGGGGCTCACTGGCTAGCCAGCCCCACTTGGTAAGTTCAGATTTGGCGAGGGTAGCTACCTAGGAACAACAACTGAGGTTGGCCTCTGGCCTCCACATGCACATGAATGTACGTACACACACACACACACACACACACACACAGTGGGATGGCTTACATGTCTGGGCAGCTAATTTGAGGGCTAGATTAGAGTGCCCCCTGATGGCCACTTGTGGGCTGCAGCCACACATAGGTTCTAAGACCTCTGGGTAGTTCTGAGCAACATATGCAGATTCTTGGTGAAATAGTTTCCCTAGACATGGGGGCTACTACTTTACTTGCCCAGGGACTGGAGAGAGCCTTCCAGGGACCCTAACCAATTCCCTTACCTCCCCTTCAGACCCAGAGTTTCATCTTGGCATCAAGAAGTGAGCTAGGGCAGGGTTGTGGGGGTTGGGGCTTGGGGGAGGCTCACCCCCTTTAATCCCAGCACTCAGGAGGCAGAGGCAAGTGGACCTCTGTGAGTTTGAAGTCAGCCTGCTTGGCAGACTTAATAACATAACAAATTCCAGGCCTGCCGATGTTATATGCAGTGAGACCCCCATCTCAAAAATATGAGCTGAGTAACTGGGAAGATATCTCAGTGCGTAAGAGCACTCGCTGCGTAAACACAAGCGTCTGAGTTCAAAATTCAAGCAGCCACGTGAATCCTTAGCACCCCAGTGCTGTGGTGGGGCACTTTGTTTGGTGAGAGACTGTATCTCAAGTGAATAAGGCAGAAAGAGACAGAAAGGAAAAGAAGTGAGTTGGGGTGCAGAGGACCCCAGCCCTAGCTTTCCCTCCCCACTCCGGGAAGCTAGAGATCTGCTGGCTTCCTGTGTTGGTGACCGGTCAGCCAGTTAGCGCCCCCTCTGCCCAGCTCCGTCATTTCCTTCCTCTCACTCTGACCCACTTCAGCCTTAGCCCTCGTGAGGCCAGCCCAGCTCCAGTCTTCCACACTCCACGGGAAGCCTCTGCCTTTACACAGCTATTCCCGAGACTGGTGCAGAAGAGACCAGGTGGCTCTCCAATTGCTCCTGACTTCCTCTCATTGTAACACCAAGAAATACAGCCTGAAGCAAGCAGTATTTTGACATTTTTTACTTTATTTAGTTTTTAAGAGAGGGTCTCGCTATGCAGTCCTAGCTGGCCTGGAGTTTGCTATGTAGACCCGGCTGGCCTCACACTCTCAGAGATCCGCTTGCTGCTGAGATCAGCGCTATGTGCCACTGTGCATTGCCAGAGATTTTTACTCTTGCCTCGCCCCATGTTTACTTTGCTGATCACCCCAGCACCTTCTAAGGACTTCTGGGTCCACCCGTGGATGTCTTCTGTGTCCTGGAACTTAACAAGGATGATAGTAGCTGATGCTTACTGAGCATTGATGTGTGCTGAGCGTGTGGTATATACACATCACCTCGTTTAAACTTCTGATAAACATTACCCCAGGCAACAGATGAAGAGATGGGGCTTCAGGGGGGTAGTGTGTGTGTGTGTGTGTGTGTGCACGCGCATGCTCGCGCGCGTACACCACAACTATAAGAACACAAGCTGCTATACTTAGAGCATAGATTTCTCCTTTAAGTCATCATTTTGCTTCTGTGTTGAAATTTTTCCTTTATGTGTTATGTGGAAGGCATACATACTTGTGGAAGAGTCAGAACCAAACTCTCATCATCAGGGTGGTTTTACCTACCCAGCCATCTTGCCAGCGTGGCTGTGTCTCTATCTCCCAATCTCTTTTAGATTTATTTGTATTATTTATGTATTTGTGTGCCTGTGTGTTTATATACACGTGACTGTGGAGGCTGTGACTGTGGAGGCTGTGACTGTGGAGGCTGTGACTGTGGAGGCTAGCTAGATGAGGAGCATCAGATCCCTTAGAGCTAGAGCTGCTGGTCTTTGTGAGCTGAGATCCAAACTCTGGTCCTCAAAATAAGCGGCAGGTGTTGTTGAACCATGCCCCATACCTAGACCACTCTTTGACTTCATGTTTTACAAAAGGCTATTGTGGAGAGGAAGTATCAGAATCACAAGCTTGATCCAACACTGGCAAGACTGAACCACTTATTTGTGTCATTACTTTTTGAAACGAGGTTTTTCGTTGGCCGGGAACCAACCTGTCTCTACCTCTTCAGTGTGAGAATTTACAAACAAGTGCTACCTCATCTGGCTTTGCTTATTTAATGGCATTTAGATTTTTATGCACGAATATTTTTCATGTGTGTAGGTGCCTGGTCCCTGCGGAGGTGGGAAGACCGGGTTAGGTGCCCCTGGATCTGGAGTTAGGGAGACGCTGTGTGGGTGCTCAGACCCAAGCCCAGGCCCTCTGCAAGGGTAACAGGAGCGAACTACTAAGCCGCCGCCTCACCTGGCCTTTTCACTTGTTGTGCATATGTTGCGAACACTTTACTGACTGAGCTATCTCCCAAACTCGGAACCTTTTATTTTTGAACATCTTCCTGGCACAGTAAAAGTTACTTCCGACATTGGTTGATAGGGGCAGGGCTGAGCTGGTTTTTGTGCTTGCCTAGCTTGTATGAAGCCTGGGTCCTAGCTAAGCATTTTTGAGGTGAAAGTTCAGACGTTCTAGGTCATCCTTGAACTTAGTCTGATGGAGGCTAGCCTGGGACACAGAAGATCCTTGCTAAAGGATAAGAATGATTGGTTAATATACTGTGAGCTTAATTCCTGGCCTAGCATTATTTGTGACCATTGTTATCCAATGAGAGGACATTTATGTAAGCTGTCTCATTGACACTGTCAGAAAACAGGTGTTGAACTGGCTGTCTTATAAATGGAAAAGCAGGCCTAGTTAGGGGCTGTGAATTCCAAGTTACTACAGAGTTGAAATCTGAAGTAGCCCAGGAATTATTACATATATGACAGTGTCTGCTTGTGCAGCAGAGGTCAAAAGCAGGGCTGGGATAAGTACTTCTTAAGGAGTGTCAGAAGTGGGGTAGGGCTGGGCGGTGGTGGCGCATGCCTTTAGTCCCAGCACTTGGGAGGCAGAGGCAGGATTTCTGAGTTCGAGGCCAGCCTGGTCTACAGAGTGAGTTCCAGGACAGCCAGGGCTACACGGAGAAACCCTGTCCCGGAAAAAAAAAAGAAGTGGGGTAGAAGCTGAGTGGTTCCATATTTGTAGAAGTGGCCATGGAAATACAAGTCGGGTGAAGACAGAAAACCTGACGTGCCCCTGCGAGGTGTAGAAATCAGATACTCGAGAGAGAGAACTGTTGTTTAAAGAATGTTATTAAAATGCGTATGCAGGTATCCCCTGAGCTGACCCTAGAAGGTGCCTTCTTATAGGCACTGCTTGGTTCAAATCCAGACCTTTGAATCCAAGTCTCTCATCAGCCTGGAACTCAGGGCTTGGCTTGGAAGGGTTCTGTCCAAAGAGGATTACAGAGGAATCCTTGGATGGACTGATTCTGAGAGGGTGGGGTAGGAGGTAGGCTAGAGTGTCCGAACCTGGTGAGGTTATCTCCAGGGATACTAACCTTGACCTAAACAATCAAAACCGCTTTCTGGGACTGCTTCAGTTTTACGCAACAAATAAATGACCCGAGCCGGCCCAAGCAGAATTCAGAGGAAGTAGAGGAATGGCCCCACAAATTCAGTCAGAACCTAGTCTTCAACAGGCCACACATTCTCACAGCTGAAAAAAAGCTACAAATGAAATTCCTGTCCTGAGCCAGCCCTGACTTTTCAGATTGTTCTCTCCTGTGTTGCTTCATTGGCCCCTCAAAAAGTAAAAATCCTTCCTGTCTTCCATGGTAGGTTCTTCCACAGGTTTGGGAAGAACCTGAAGTCAGTAAAATTGAACACCCATTTCAAAGATCTGGTTAGACTGGGCTGTGAGGGGTGTGACACCTAGCTAGTGGCTATGGGTTTTTTTTTTCCCTGTAAAATTACATTTATTTATTTGGGGCGTGTTTACTCTACACCACGCGTGTGGAGGTCAAAGGACAATCGCACGTGCCAGCCCCTCCTTTCAGCACGGGGATCCCAGGGCTTGAATCGAGGCCCTCAGGCTTGGCAGCAGCCTTTACCTGGTGAGCCATCTTTGTGTCCTGGAGGGATGTTATCTTTTCCCATCATGGTTTTCTTGCCCCCAAATAAGTGTCACGGTGCTCAAAGGATGTTTGATCGCAAGAATAAATGTTCCATACATACTGACAAAAGAGAAGTATCAGGCCATGATCCCAAAGGGGGATCGTTAGGACCCGGGAAAGTGTTGGGTCCCCCAAGGCACGTCTCTGGGATGACAATGAGCCTGAGAGGTCTCTTCCATTCTGCAGGAGGTATGCAGTGAGCTATGGTGTCTGAGCAAGAGCAATAGGTGCATCACCAATAGCATCCCAGCCGCTGAGGGGACACTGTGCCAAACACACACTATCGACAAAGGGGTGAGCACCGACCAAGAACACACCCCACCCCCATGCCCACCCCCCTACCCCCACCCTCTCCCTTACCCCCACCCCTTAGCCCCCCTCCCCCACCCCACCCCATGCCCTGGCTTCTCTGCCTGAGCCCACAGCCCCTGGCATCTCAAGCCACACCCCTCACATCTGTTTAAAAGGCTGTACTATCTCTGTTTAAGCCACTGTTACTTGAACAGTGTTAACTCCTTAGCCATGAGTCTGGATTCAAGCTGTGATGCAGTGTATCAGACTCCCCGCCCCCACTCCAGCCTTTCCTCATGTCACCCCCTCATTCCAGAGTGCACTGCACCTGTAATGTGGGGGATGGTGGGCAGGAAAGAAGCACTGAACCCAAAGCTCTGTAAAGTCACACTCACCCCTCTCCTCCCCTTCCCCTTTCCCTTTCTCATCCTTCCCCCAGTGGTGCTACAAACGAGTGTGTGTCCCCTTTGGGTCTCGGCCAGAGGGTGTAGACGGGGCCTGGGGCCCGTGGACTCCATGGGGTGACTGCAGCAGGTCATGTGGCGGTGGTGTGTCATCTTCCAGCCGTCACTGCGACAGCCCCAGGTCAGCCCTTGAGACCCTCTCGTGAGGCAGCCCTCAACCCCATCACCCCTGCCTCATCTCTCTCCATTGTCCCCTGCTCCTTCCAGGCCAACCATTGGGGGCAAGTACTGTCTGGGTGAGAGACGGAGGCACCGGTCCTGCAACACCAATGTGAGTTTTCTGAGGGACCCTTCTCCAAACTCCCCATGGTCCTCCTGCCCCAGCCTCCCTTCCTGGCCCTCCCTGTGTGTCTATCACCCTTCCTCTACCCCAGCGCCTCCCTTGTCATCTAGTCTTCAATCGGTTTCACTATAGAAATAAGCTCCCTTAAAATAATTGCCTTCACTTCCCCCACACACACTCCAAATACAGTTTAGTGTCTTCACAGCTCAATTACCATAGAACCCAGCCCCTACTCACCGCCATCCTCCGAAGCCTGAGGGAGCTTGCTCTTGCAAACCAGCCCTCACCCCGGCTCCCTGCCATCCTTCTGAGTCCACGCTGAGCGTAATTGCCCTCTGGGGATTCCCACTGCTTCCTCTTAACCCCTGGACTTCCCTTTGGCTAAGGATGGCGCCATTACCTAATCATGAAGCTGTTAGGTGTTTAGGCCAACAAGCCAGAGGAAGGGATGCTCAAAAGTCAGGAAAAGCTGCTCTGGGAATGAGCAGTGGCCTTTGAGGTCCCCTGTGTATGGCTTATCAGAGCATTTCTATGCCCTTCACATAAAAAATAAAATAAAATCAGTCTTTTTCCCCTACACTAGCTCTGTCTTATACCTCCTCTCTCATGAAAAGTTTGAACTCAGGACCCAAGCATCCCCCTCTAGCTCAACTTTAACTTAACATCATCCAGTTCAGACATCATAAGCCAGGTATGGTGCTGGTGCTTGGCGGAGGCAGGAGGATTACAGGTTCGAGGCCAAATTTGCCTATGTACAGTAAGAGCCTGTCTTAAAAAAAAATAAAAACACAGGGACTGGGAAGATGGTTTTAAAGTACTTCAATGCCAGCATGCAAACAAGAACACAAACAAATATTCACACATTCACAAAACATTTCATCTGTACCTTCCTAGCTAAAGCGGGCACCATGCACCCTCCCCTGGACTCTGGCCTCACTCACTCGCCTCAGGCCACTTAAAACAACAATTCTCTGTCCTAATTTCTTCATACCTGCCCCAGGACTGTCCACCTGGTTCCCAAGACTTCAGAGAAATGCAGTGTTCTGAATTTGACAGCGTCCCTTTCCGTGGAAAATTCTACACGTGGAAGACATACCGAGGAGGTGAGTGAGCCTCCCAAAGGCTGTGGAACCACTGAGTACAAGACTGTTGGCTCATAGTCTCATGGAGTCCTCATCCTCTGCCCCAGGAGACAGTTGGCCTTGATACGGCTCAATGGCACTTTGTACACAGGGAAACTTCCTGTTCCCTCTGTCCATGGAGTCTGGGGTCTGTCGCTCTTGTCCCCTCAGGCAGGGAGTTCCAGGGTGACCTGGCTCCAAGTCTGACGGGGGCCATGCCCCCCCAGGGGGCGTGAAGGCCTGCTCGCTGACCTGCCTAGCAGAAGGCTTCAACTTTTACACGGAGAGAGCAGCCGCTGTGGTGGATGGAACACCCTGCCGCCCTGACACGGTGGACATTTGTGTCAGCGGCGAGTGCAAGGTAGAGGAGACTCCTGGGGAGGAAGGGAATGAGGCTGGGGGGATGAGGGGAAGGAGACATCTCCGTGATACCATCGGCACAACCTATGTCTTCCTATGCAGCATGTGGGTTGTGACAGGGTCCTGGGTTCTGATCTCCGAGAGGACAAGTGCCGAGTGTGTGGGGGTGATGGCAGTGCCTGTGAGACCATTGAAGGGGTCTTCAGCCCAGCTTTGCCAGGAACTGGTAAGAATCCTTCTCTCTATACCTCTCTGGTGACTTAGATCAGGACTAGTCTTATTATAGTAGCCAAAACCATTAACTCCTTAGATGTGAGGATCCTATGGGATCTGAATTATAGTAAGGGTCTTGGGAACCCTCAAGTGTACTTGGAGTATAGAATTGCTCTTAATTTTCTTTTTGAGACAAAATACCTTGCCAGAAGTGTGTGTGTGTGTGTGTGTGTGTGTGTGTGTGTGTGTGTGTGTGTGTGTTTATCTTGCAGTTTGAGGAGACACGGTACATCATGGTGTTTAGCTTTTTCCCTTTTTTGTGCAGTCTGCTCCTCTACTCCAATTAGGGTGGATCTTCCCATTTCAGTTAACCTAATTTTTAAAAGCACACATAAACATGCCCAGAGACTTGTCTCCAAGGTGATTATAGATCCTGTGAAGTTGACAATCAACTCAACCAAGGAGGTCATTTTCTATCCTGTGAGTCTAAGGAGCTGGGGAACTGTCTGTACTAGTAGAGGTCTTACTGCCAGGGAACTAAGACATTCGGAGCACCCTTTTCAGCTTGGGTTGAGAAAGAGCACCCAGGGAATAGGGGATGGGATAGGGTTCTAGAAGGATAGAGCTGAAAGCATTGTCAGAGGGGCTGTGGCCGGATCATATATGGTGGACAGAAACCACAGAGAGTGAATGGCGGCACAGTGTCTGTGTTCTTCTCCAGGCAGGGTTAGATGATGTCTTAGTCAGGGCTTCTGTTCCTGCACAAACATCGTGACCAAGAAGCAAGTTGAGAGGAAAGGGTTTATTGATCTTACACTTCTGCATTGCTGTTCATCACAAAAGGAAGTCAGGACTGGAGCTCAAGCAGGTCAGGAAGCAGGAGCTGATGCAGAGGCCATGGAGGGATGTTTCTTACTGGCTTGCTTCCCCTGGCTTGCTCAGCCTGCTCTCTTATAGAACCCAAGAGCACCTGCCCAAAGGTGGTACCACCCACAAGGGGCCCTCCCGCCTTGATCACTAATTGAGAAAATGCCCCACAGCTGGATCTCATGGAGGCACTTCCCCAACTGAAGTTCCTTTCTCTGTGATAACTCCAGCCTGTGTCAAGTTGACACACAAAACCAGCCAGTACAGATGGCGGATGGTTTGCTTGTTTGCTTGGTTGGTTTAAGACTAGAACATCTGCCCTGGGCAGTGGTGGCACACAATTCTAATCTCAGCATTTGGGATGCAGAAGCAGATGGATCACTGAGTTAAGAGGTCAGCCTGGTCTACAGAGTGAGTTCCAGGACAGCCAGAGCTACATAGAGAAGCCATGAGAGAGAGAGGGAGAGAGAGAGAGAGAGAGAGAGAGAGAGAGAGAGAGAGAGAGAGAGAGAGAGAGAGAGAGAGAGAGAGAGAGAGAGAGAGAGACACTAAAACATCTAGCCTGAGGGAATGCTCAATCAGTTAAGGGTTTTGTTGTGCAAATGTGAAGACCTTATTTTGCTCTGCAGAACCTAGGACCAGACAGCTCAATGAGTAAAAATACTTACCTCACAAGCCTGACAATTTCCAGAACCTAAGGTGGAAGGGAAGAACTATGTCATGGTGTGTGTGTGTGTGTGTGTGTGTGTGTGTTCATGGCTTACACACACAGGGTTTCATTATGTAGCTCTCACTGCCCTGGAACTCAGGTAGACCAGGCTGGCCTAGAACTCATAAAGACCCACGCACCTTTGCTTCCTGAGTGCTGAGATTAAAGACATCTATCTGCCACTACCCCAGGGGGAAAACTATTAAAAGTTAAGTCTAGGATTTCATTTTCTTACATAACTAATAAGTAATTTTTAAATTTCAAGTTTAAAAGGAAAACATATATGGCTCCTGAGGAACCGTTCCCGAGGCTGAACTCCAACCTCCACATGCACACACACATACATGTGCCTAAAAACTCACGAACACATACAAGCAAAGATGAAAGATGGGGAAAAGTTAGCTTTAGAAGTTAGAGGATAGGGTGTCTGCCATTCATGACTCTGGGATGTGTACTAGGGAAGAATCTGTGTAGACATCCCGGTGACTGGGATAGCCCAGTCCTATAAGCTGTCTGTACGGAGAAACAAAAAAAAACATTGGATTGTGAGACAGGTGAAGATGTCAGTGCACATTGGAGCACTAAGAGAACAAGGGAAGAGAAACGAAAGGCTGAGGCATTCTTAGGCCCGAGTACCTGATCCCAACCCCTGGAGTGGCCACAGCACCCTGGTGGTAGGATATTGACTAGACTAGGAAGCAGAAATGCAGCCCAAACAGAATGAGATTACAGAATTCCACACAGAGGACAATATGGGAGTCTAGACGTAGAAGCTAAGAATCTTGAGAGCATGGGTGAGCAAAGATGTAGTGGTCTTAGCTAGGCAGCCAATAGTGGTGCCTCCCGGAAGGCCTGATCTGACACTCAAATCTCAAAATGTCACCTGTATGGATTCTGACTTCCATGGTAACCTTTTCCCTCTGTCTTAGCCCAACCTCACTGCTCAGTAAGGCATGAGGAATTAGGTCCACCCATTCTAAGAGGTAGCCAACTTTGGGTTCAAGTCTTACCCAGGCACCTGTAAACCCCTGGTGAGCTGCCTAGCTTTTCTGGGCTGTGGTTTTACAGTCTGTGAGATGAACACAATGAGGTAAGTAAATAGTTCAGTCAGTATCTTAGGGTTTTACTGCTCTGAACAGATATCATGACCAAGGCAACTCTTATAAGGACAACATTTAATTGGGGCTGGCTTACAAGTTCAGAAGAAGTTCAGTCCATTATCAAGGAAGGGGCATGGCAGCATCTAGGCAGGTATGGCGATGGAGGAGCTGGGAGTTCTACAACAACAAACAAAAAACCAACTTCCAGACAGCTAGGATGAAGGGCTTTAAGTCCACGCCCACAGTGACACACTTCCTCCAGCAACGCCACACCTACTCCAACAAGGCCACAGTTCCAAATAGTGCCACTCCCTGGGCCACACAGATTCAGACCACCACAGTCAGGAAAGTGTAAGCCCAAGAGCTTGTGTGCTCTCCAGGACCCACTGGTGGGAGGAGAAAACAGAATCCTGAATACATACTGTCCTCTACCTATGCTCACCTCCCTCCCCCCACCTCTCTCTCTCTCTCTCTCTCTCTCTGTGTGTGTGTGTGTGTGTGTGTGTGTGTGTGTGTGTGTGTGTGTGACAGCGGATGAGAATGATCGAATGATGGTCCATTTACTTTATAAGGTCCAGATGAGTTTGTAGTGGTCTGTCCCCTAAGCATGTAGCATGGAATAGCTGGCTGCAGTCATCAGGTGTGAGGGAGGAGGGGCACAGGAGGGTGTAGAGGGTGACAGCTGAATTCCACCACCCAGGGTATGAGGACGTCGTCTGGATCCCCAAAGGCTCGGTCCACATTTTCATCCAAGATCTGAACCTGTCCCTTAGTCATCTGGGTAAGCAAAGGCAGCGGGGTAAGGATTGAGATTCCATGGGAGTCGGGGAACAGGCAGGGTGACCTCATATCTGCCCCCTGTGCTTTAACCTAGCCCTAAAAGGGGACCAGGAGTCTCTGCTACTGGAGGGGCTACCTGGGACCACCCAACCTCACCGCCTTCCCCTGGCTGGGACCACATTTCATCTACGGCAGGGGCCAGACCAGGCGCAGAGCCTAGAAGCCCTGGGACCCATTAATGCATCTCTCATCATCATGGTAACAATGAGGCTGGGGGCAGAGTACAGAAGGCCCTGAGTCTCCTACGGGGATAGGGGTTCCATGCCACCTCCAACTACTGTTCCCTGTACTTCTAGGTGCTGGCCCAGGCAGAGTTGCCTGCTCTCCGCTACCGCTTCAATGCACCCATTGCCCGGGATGCCCTGCCTCCCTATTCCTGGCACTATGCCCCCTGGACCAAATGCTCAGCCCAGTGTGCAGGCGGTGAGGCCGGGGTGCGGGCCAGGGACCAGCACTGCAGCCTGAATGAGCCGCTCTGGACTAGCCAGGGCTAAGACTGCTCCTCCCTTCCCCCAGGCAGCCAGGTCCAAGTTGTGGAGTGCCGAAATCAGCTGGACAGCTCAGCAGTGGCCCCGCACTACTGCAGTGCCCACAGTAAACTGCCCAAGAGGCAGCGCGCCTGCAACACAGAGCCATGCCCACCAGAGTAAGTGTCCTCTGTGGGGCCGGATGGCCCAGGGTTGGGTGGGCGTGCTCTCCGCAATCAGGGTGAGCGCGTGCTCATAGAAGGGTGGAAAGTGAGTGGGTCACTGAAGAAGCGGAGCGACAATAGGATGAGTACTGTAGTTAAGGAGGTCATTGGGTCAAGGGGTCAAAGCCAGACTGTCACCTACATACATGCTTGTTATCCCAGCACTTGGGAAGCTGAGACAGAAGGGTTCAAAGTTCAGGGTCAACCAGGATTTCCAAGTGAATTAAAAGCCACCCTGAACTACATAATATCTTGTCTCAAAACCAATAAGCAGGAATCTGAGAAATGGCTCAGTAGTTAAGAGCGTTTTTAAACTTGCTTTTTAATTATGACCCCAGTGTCTGTTATTAGGTGGATCACAGATAACTGTTACTCCAGCTCCAAGGGCACTTCTGTGCCCCCACAGGTACCCACATACACGTGTGCCCATACTCACATAGGCATACACACAGTTAAACACATGGATAAACATAAGTACAGGAAGATACTCAAGGTCACACATGTTCGTGTACACACATGCCCCAAAACAAAACAAAACTGTTTTACAGTCTGAGTGATTATGCTCTGTAATCAAGCTAGTAGCCCAAAACATGGGTTCTCTTTAGCTCCCCACTTCCTATCTGAAATATCCTATCTAGGAGGGGGATCTCCTACCCACCCAGTGTCAGTCTCAGAAGACGTGGGTAGTCAAATGAGAGGACTGTAGGGTTGTACTGGCCTGCCCTGCACAGTGCTCAGACCCCTCCCTCTACCACCGCAGCTGGGTTGTAGGAAATTGGTCACGCTGCAGCCGGAGCTGTGATGCTGGTGTGCGTAGCCGCTCAGTGGTGTGCCAGCGCCGGGTGTCTGCTGCAGAAGAGAAAGCCTTAGACGACAGTGCCTGTCCACAGCCACGCCCACCCGTGCTGGAGGCCTGCCAAGGCCCGATGTGCCCCCCTGAGTGGGTAGCCCTGGACTGGTCTGAGGTCAGCTTCTACCTTTTTTCCCACCCAGCTCACTCTCAGTACTGAAAGCACACAGGAACTAGGCTGTCCATTTGGAAAAGCTGTTGAGGCAACCTTGCCCCAAGCCCTACTGTTACCATCCTCAGGAGGGGTGCATTGTGGGTCCCAAGGCTTCTGAACTCTGGGCTTAGTCTGGCCTTTAGCATATAAACAATGGTATGAACCTGGGGCAGGAGGTACTTACTGTCCTAGCACCCTGACCATCCACTAAATAGATAACACCCCTTCCAACCGCAGTGTACCCCAAGCTGCGGGCCTGGTCTCCGCCACCGAGTGGTCCTTTGTAAGAGCGCAGATCAACGATCCACTCTGCCCCCTGGGCACTGCCCTCCTGCAGCCAAGCCACCATCTACTATGCGATGCAACTTGCGCCGCTGCCCTCCTGCCCGCTGGGTGGCCAGTGAGTGGGGTGAGGTAGGTAGGCTCTGCCCTCTGGGATGAGGGTGAGGACAGTGGTCATAGGGAGATGACTCAGTGACTCCTGTCTTCAGTGTTCCACACAGTGTGGCCTCGGCCAGCAGCAGCGCACAGTGCGCTGCACCAGCCACACCGGCCAGCCATCGCGAGAGTGCACGGAGGCCCTGCGGCCATCCACCATGCAGCAGTGTGAGGCCAAGTGTGACAGTGTGGTGCCGCCAGGAGATGGCCCAGAAGGTATGTGAACCAGTGGGACAATGGGCACCAGGCTGTGAGAAGCCGTGAATAAGCATGCGTCAGGTTTCCTGACTGTTGGCTTTAGTCAGGATTTATTGTTTTGCATAATTCATGGGTGAGATGGGGGCTAATCTGCCTTGGAGTCCCTGTGAAGATCAGAGGGCAACTTGCAGGCAGTTGTTCATTCTGTTCTTCCATCAACGTAGGTCTTAGAATTAAACTCAGATCTCATAAAGCCTGGGTTGACTTCCAACTCAATATACAACCGAGGATGACTTTGATCTCCTGATCTTTTAGCCTCCAGCTCCCAAATGCTACAGTTGTAGGACTTCACCACCACACCCAGTCTCTGCAGTGCTGGGGATGGTAGCCAGGCGAAGGCTCTAGCACCTCAGCGCCCAGCCCCACTCAGGCATTGCTCGTGTTTTGGGCCACATAAACCTACAATGTGATCTGTGAGATGTTTTACAACATTTCTGGTCTCTACCCAATGGCAATCCTTACAACATTCATGATTCATATAAATCTCTCCATATCTCCAGACACTGTGTGCCCAATTTGGGAAGAGGGAAAAAAAAAATCTAATTTTTTTCTTTTCTTTATTTTTCACTTATTTTGGTTTGTTTTTATCACTTTGAGACAAGATTTCGTGGAGACCAGCCTGTTTGACCTTGAATTGCTTGTCCCAAGTGCTGGGATTATAAGTGTGCACCACCACACACAGCTGGTTCTCTTTATTCAGTCAGGCCTTGCTCAAACTCTGGGCTCAAGCACTCCCCCCAGTGGTGGACCTTCCAAGGTTGTGTCACCTCCTCTGTGAAGAGTGCAAGTGGCACATTCATTCTGAAAGAAGTGCTACTTGAAAAATATGGAGCCTATCAGCAAGATGCCACCGCTAAGTAGACATTTATACCCATTGTCCCCAGCAGAGGCTGTTAAATAGCCTGGGCTTCACGTGTGCTAGGTGACTGCTCTTCACTGAGCTATCATCTGCTCTTTAAAATACACAAATTCTTTGAGCTGAGCTCAAGGTCTTTGGTCTATTGAAAATGAACATGCTGTGGTGGCTTTAAACAGATACTCTGTCTCGGCATCCAAAGGATCACAGGTCTGTTATTTTAGTTACTGGGTTGGCCAGGGCAGAAGGATTACACATTCAAGACTAGCCTGGACTACAGAGCGAGCGAGCGAGCATAAGATCTGCCTGAATTATGTATCCTGACACTGTCAAATGTGAAAGTCGAAGGACGGCTAGGAAGTAGAACTCAGAGAGCCGGCCCAACATGCTCAGAGCCTAGCGAGCTCACAGTTCAGTCTCCAGAACCCACGGAAAGATGGAGAGAATCAAATCCGCAAAGTTGATCCCTGACCTACACACGTGCTGTGACATGCACACCTGTGCATACACACCATACACAGAATAATAAGTAAATAAATAAATAGATCCTCAAAAATAGGCTGCTGATACAAGCATGATTGTAAACCTTCTTTGAAGGGTGAGGAAACTGATGTCCAGGGAAGTAAAGTGGCCAGCTAGAGCTCACAACTGCTGGGAAGAACATGACTCTGATATCTTTCTCCCCATAACTCCCCTTTGCTCTCTCCTGCCCCTTCCCTTACCACTGCAGAATGCAAGGATGTGAACAAGGTGGCTTACTGCCCCCTGGTGCTCAAATTTCAGTTCTGTAGCCGAGCCTACTTCCGCCAGATGTGCTGCAAAACCTGCCAAGGCCGCTAGGGTACCTGGAACCCACCTGGAGCACAGGCTGAGGCAGGGGAGATCCCACTGGAGAGGGCATGGGGGGTGGGGGTGGGTGGGCTGGAATTGAAGGGTGAGATGCAGTCGAACGTTATTTATTGGATAACCCCTATAGGGCTCCTGGCTAGGGGGCGGAGAAGAGCTGGCTACCCAGGGACCGCCTTCAGTATCTTGCCCAGTTGATAGTGAAGGGAGAGGACTGCCCTTGTTGCACACATTTTTGAGTCCCTAACACCCCCTCCCACCCTTTGATCGGAATATGTACTGTGAAGAGTGGGGGTGGGGAGGGGTATGCTGGTGCCCCGCCCCCCAGCACTGTTCTATCCCTACACTCTGAGCTGGGGAAATTTATATCTGCTATGCAGGGAGAAGGCTTGATACCACCTCCTGTCACCCTCCCCCAGACTAACCAAGGGGAAGACCCACCCCAACCTCTGCCCTGCCTGCCCCAGGGGGGGAGTCCAACATCCAGGCCATCCCTCATCATGGTGCTACAAGCCCTGCCCTGGGGCCCACACACTCCTCACCAAGAAGCCGTATATTAATAAAGTTCTGTCTTGTGTAGATTTCCGCTCATGACTGGGTCTGTGTCTCTGTACGGGCCTTCCATCCAGGATGCACCCTCGCTGCCAAGCCTAAATTTAACCCCTAGGAACCACGTGGTGGACGGGGAGAGCCAGCTCCTATAAGTCGTACTCTGCCCTCCACAAGCGCGTTTTGGAGACCACACAACACACACATAAATGAACAGCTAGAAGCTTTTTTTAAGGCACAGAGGAAGTAGTCCACACTTCCTAACTGGCCATCCTTGGCAGGGAGAAAGGACTTTGGCCACTACAGATAAAAGCCTATCATTTTAAGACGCACAGTTTCTTACCGAGGCTAACAAAGGTCCAGTCCTTTTGTACTCTCAACTAAATATAATCCTTCTGCCTCCCTTCTGCATGTGCTATCGACCCTGAATATTGGAGAAGAATTTAGGCTTCTTGCCTATAGTCAGGAGAGGGCGTGTGTCATGGAAAGAGAGCACAGGACATTGAGACATCCCAGTCCTCAGGTATGGACCAAAGATGGATTAGAACACAGGTCCCTGCTAGGCTCTCACCGGTCTGGTTTGGTCTTAGCTGCCTGCCCAGTGGGTAGCATGAGAAGGTGACAACCTCTTGGAACTGTCATTTCCTCAAATGTCCATGGAAGACTCATGTGTGATCTGGTCTTCCAGAGATCAAGAGCTGGGCTAACATGCAGGCCCTACACACGACAGGTGCTGCTGATGGAGCCAAGTCTTGGAAACAGCAAAGCTGTGACTGTGGAAACCCAGCCTGGGCCGAGAATGGTGTGCACACCTTTGGGCTCCACACTCCAGAGGCAGGAGGATCTCAGAGTTCGAGACCAAATTTGCAACTTTGAATAGCAAACTACAGACCTGTCAAAATTATACAGTGAGACCCTATCTCAAAAAAAAAAAAAAAAAGAAAAGAAAAAGAAAAAAGAAACATACAGCAGTATCCATATTTGGGATGGGATGGGGTGAAGGTGGGAGGTGCTTGCTGGGTAGAAGGCTCAGCTGGATAGAAGACTACTTCCTCTTGTTTCAGAGGTCCTTGGTTCAATTCTAAGCACCCACATCAGGTGGTTGACAGATCTAACTCCAGATCCTAGAGAGATCCAGAACCTCTGGCTTCCAAAGGTGTCCTCTCTCCCTCCCTCTCTCTCTCTCTCTCTCTCTCTCTCTCTCTCTCTCTCTCTCTCTCTCTCTCTGTGTGTGTGTGTGTGTGTGTGTGTGTGTGTGTGTTGTGTCTGTGTGTAAATTTTTTTTTATTTTTTAAGGCTAATCACTTTTCACAGCAAGCATTAGGGCATGAGTTTGGATCCCCAGAGTCCACATTGGGACCTAAGTTTGGATGCCCAGAGCCCACATAAAGCCAGATAAAGGCAGCAAATATCTAGAAACCTACTACTCCCACATTGAGATGGGAGGCGGAGACAGAGGGATCCAGAAGCTTGCAGACTTGCCAGCCTGACTCCACAGTAGGAAAACAACAGAGATGCCTATCTCAAGGTGAAGGGTAAGAACTGGCACTCACCTAAGGTTGTCTTCTGACCTCCCTCCACACACTCATATAGAAACACACACAAATGAACACACACAAAGAGAAACCCAGACCTGATACACAAAATCAGAAACATAAAGGGGCATAAGTCTTGTGATGTCTCCCACGCCCTTTGTCCTTCCCTTCCTAAGAGACCTGGCCTTGGAAGAACATTCTACAGGGAAGACCATAAACGGTTTACATGGGAACTCCCTGAGCAGACACACATCTGAAATGGTACTTCCTTTCCCTGACTCTGAACAGAGACCTCAACTAAGTGACCAGTCCTGCAGTCAGCTGACCTGGGTGCTTTTTGCTGTAACTTCTTGAGGTAGATGGTGGAGAAAGGACTGCCAGCCATCTTTGACCTATCCCTTCAGGGTCTAAACTCCAAACTGCTCCCTCAGCTTTGTCACTGCTGCCAGGGCTCAGAGCATTGTCCCCGCCCTCAGCTTCCCTCCCCTGCGGCCATGGCCCCTCCCGCAAAGGAAGTTAAAGAGGGGCTGTTGCAAGAGGAACTAGGGCCAGGAGCCTGTGACAGAGCAGTGGGTGAAGGAGGAGAGCCATGTCAGAGCCACCCCCAAGAACCCTCTAGCCTCACCCCTGTCATTACCCACAGGAGCCTAGACACCATCTCACCATGGTAAGTCGTTCAAGGGTGGGACCTGGGAGTGGTGGCCTGGGAGCACCCTCAGAAATTGGGGCAATGGTTATGAGAACCACAGAGCCTTCAGAGACAGAGAGTCCCACAGGACAGCACAGAGCACCCCATGTCCCTCGCCAAGACTCAAGCTCCAATCTGAGGATGCCAGGTTGGATGTGGGGACCACCGCTGCAGCAGTAGGAGGAAAGAACGTGTCCCTGAAGGAATTACACAGTTGTAGGGAAGAGGACACACCCCTTTTCAGGAGCGTAGAGAACAGGCTGTCAGCTCATCTCAGAGCTAGTCTTCCCCTGCAGTTTGAAACAAGCATGTCCCTCTCTTAGCCTCTGTTTCCAGAGCTCTTATCCAGAAGCTGGTTTGGAGACAGGAGTGTTTGAGGGCTGCGAGACTTTTCTTGGGAACATTCAATGGAGGAGTATTTAGGTTCGGCCACTCTCAACCCACCAGTGATGGGGCTAACTGTGTCTCACGTGAGGGCTGTGGGGTGGGATAACAGTGCAAGTGAGAGGTGGTTGGACTGTTATCGTCCCAGAGGCAGATGGTAACTCAGTGGTAGGGTGTTTGGCGAGTATGGTCAAGGTCCCGGTGTCATCTCTAGCACTGAAAATAAGCCATCATAATCCTCATTAAACTTCCAGCGCCAGTTAATATTACTAAAGTTGGAGATGTGGGGGTGGGACAGAAGATAGCAAAGGATGAAAAGGAGGGAGAAAGAGCTAGGAGAAGAGAAACATAGAAAAGGAGGTGAGGAATACAGAGGAGGAGATGGAGGACTAGGTGGAGAAAGGATAGAGTTATACAAAGGAGAGACTGTTCTCCCTACTACCCAAGAATGGCAGTGGAGACACTGCAGCAGAGATGTCACTACCAGTTGAAGTCTGTTGATGATGGCTGGAGGATGGTCAGCATCGTGCACAGGTCTAGACATAGCAGCATCATAGCACATACAACAAAATCCAGTAGTAAACACGCAAATCACCCCATCCACAAACCCACAGTTCACTTCAGCTTTCAATTTTTGTCATCCTGTCAGCGAGAACAAGGGCGTGTTCTTAGGAGAGGGACAGTTGCTGGGGTTCTTGGAGGTTATAGCAAACATGAGTGGAGGCAGGGAGGTGAGGTGAGAGAGAACATCTTTTAGAAAGCCAGGGTGCTCGGCTGGGGCTGAGTCTGGGCACTGTGGGTAGATGCTTACTGTCGTACCCTTGAGTTCCTTTCTGGGCATCACATAAACTGGGCTTGGTACTGCTTACCTTCTGTCCCAGAACTTGGGAGGTGGAGGTAGTTCAAAGTCCTCCATGACTATAGCAAGTTTAAGGCCAGCCTGGGCTACATGAGGCTTTAAAAAAGAAAAAAAGAAAAAGAAAAACAGGAAGAGATTTGCTACTTGAAAGGAAGGAAAACCCCTGCTAGGCTGCCAACACTGAAATGCCTAGTCAGCAGACTGCTCAGCAGACAGATGTGAGACGGGAGAAATCATCAAGTGAGCAGTGATAAGCACTGAAGGCAGATCTAGCAGCACACACCTGGAGGCTGAGGCACAGAGAGCCGTGCGGTGGAGGCCAGTGTGAACTACTTAGCAAGACCTGTCTCAGTAAAACCAAAATAGGAACAAGCTGGAACCCAGCTGATGGAGTGTTTCCTAGCATGCAGGAAGCCCTGGTGGCTTCCTTCCACAGCAGCACGTAAACCGGGTTTGTCAGCCCAGAACTCTGAAACTGCAGATGGCGGAATCAGTAGTCCAAGGTCATCTTCTGGGGCTGAGTCTGGGCTCTGTGGGTAGTGAATTTGAGTCCAGACTTTGTGACAAAAGACAGACACTCAGGCAGGCAGAAGGGAAGGAAAAGGAGGTAAAAATAAAAAATAAAAAGACAGTAGAAGAGAAAGAAAAAGACAAATGATGATCTTTGAGAACCAAAGCAGTGTCTGGGGATGCTGAGAGCTTCCCACAGGGTTTTGGAATGCCAGGATGCTGTTGAAACAGAGTCTTTTATGGACCGTGCATGCTAAGTACACAGCAGCTGCTGGTGCCCCTGGGGCTCTTGCATTGCTGGGTTCAGCGGTGGAGATGGGTTCAGGTCATTCCTTCTTGGCACCGTGGACAGGTCACTGGCAATTCCTTGTTAGATCGGCACTGTTGTGGTTGCAATGGTGATGGTTGCTGTTGGTTGGTGAAGGTTCGTGTTAACGATGGTTCTCATGGGTAGGTTGGAGGTGATGGTAATCTGTGATGTTATTTTTTTAAACATTGATTTCTGTTTTTCTTTATGTGTTCACATCAGTATAATTGTATGCCATCTGCATGCAAGTCCCCATGGAGGCCAGACAAGGGTATCACATCCCCTTGAGCTGGATTTACTGCTGGTTATGAGCACAAGTAGGTGCTGGGAACTCAACTTTCTGTAAAAGCCTCGAGTGCTTTTAATCATTGAGCCATCCCTCTAGCTCCTGTCATGTTTGGTTTCATAGTGCTTTGAGTGAAGGTCTCTTGCATCCCAAGTTAGCCTCAACCCCATGATATAGATAAGGATGACCTTGGAAATCTGATCCTTCTGCCCCTGCCTCCCAAGTGATTGGATGACTAGCGTCGTTCTTCCAGTGCTGGAGATGGAACCCAGGGCTTCACCATTGCTACACAAGCACTCCACCCTCTGAGCTACTCTGCAGTCTATTGTTTTTTGAGGCAGCATCTCACATGGTATATAGACTATACCATACACTCACAAAGTAGCCAAGATGGCCTCCTTGAACTCCAGATTCTCCTGTCTCCACCTCCTGAGTGCTGGAGGTTTTTTGGTTTTTTGTTTGTTTGTTTATTTTGTTTTGTTTTTGTTTGTGTTTTTGGTTTTTCAAGACAGGGTTTCTCTGTTGTAGCCCTGGCTGTCCTGGAACTCACTCTGAAGACCAGGCTGGCCTCGAACTCAGAAATCCGCCTGCCTCTGCCTCCCAAGTTCTGGGATTACAGGCGTGCGCCACCACCACCCAGCCTGAGGGCTGGAGTTAAGAGTCATACGACACCATGCTGGGACAGCTGGTGTTTAATATTAATCATTAATCATTGTTTTCAGAGGGAAAACTGCCTGTGCTGATTATTTGGAGCTTGAATGGCTAATAACTCATTTGCTGTTGGTTATTCATTGTTAGATTCTAGTAATGGTGATCTAGCAATTTACTATTAGATTTTGGATGGGATATGGTTGTATGTGGTTGTGGATGTCTGTGTGTCAGTGTGGGCAGTGTATATATAAGTTGCATGTGCTTATGGCCCACATGTCAAGACCAGAGGAGAACATCAGGTGTCCTACTCTGTTGCTCCCTGCCCTGTTCCCTTGAGTCAGGATCTCGTTAAATTTGGAATTAGGCCCGTAGAGGCTTTTATATCCACCTCCCATAGCCCTGGGGTTCCAGGTGAATTTGTGATAATGGCTGACCTTTTATACAGATGCTAAGAATGCAAGTTTAGGTCCTCATGCTTTTGCAGCAAGGGCCCTTACTACGGCATTCCCCAGCCCTTCCGTGTGAGTTTGTTCTCACTCGACGATTTGTTTTGGGTTGGAGTCACATGGAAAGGTCAGAGAACAACTCGCAGGGGCAGATTCTCTCCTATTTGGGTACTGACAATTGAACTTGGATACTCAGATTCAACAGCAAGCACCCTCACCCTCTCAGCTGTCTTGCTAGCCCCTGGGGTTTTTGATGATGGTTATTTTGTGTTTTGTGGTTGTTGTGGTTGTTGTTGTTGTCACCATCATTGGGCATGTTATTTACTTACTGTTGCCCAGCCTAGTCTCAATCTCATGATCCTCCTGCCTCAGTCTCCAAATTGCTGAGATTACTGGCCTGTGTTACCACTCATGTCTGTTATTGTTGGTGGTGGTTACTTGATTGTAGTTGGTGGTGAGGGTGACAGTGGTGGTAGTTTTAAGGAATATTAATGGCGGAATTGTTTGTTGTTTCTGTTTGCCTCACCAACATGGAAGATTTTAGCAGTCTCGTTTGACTTTGTGGGTAGGTATGAGGGGGTGGGCCTTTTTTTTTGTTTGTTTCATAACGGTGGTTACTTGAGAGAAAAGGCGGTTACTTTGAAGGCTTAGTGCGATGCGGAAGAGACAGGGCTAGAGATGTCTAGCATGCCCAGAACCCTAGGTTCCATTCCTAATGTGACAAAAACAAACAAAAGGAATGAGGGGATCTAGAGAGATGGCTCAATGGTTAGGAGTGACTCAGTGGGCAACTGAGTCTAATGGGCTGCCTTGTCTGGCCTCAGTGGGAGAGGATACATCAAGGTGGGTTGGTACCCTGGGGAAGAAGGGGCTCCCCTTCTCTAAGGAGAAAGGGGGTGCGGAAAAAGGGAGTGGGAGAGTAGGACTTGGAGGAGAGGAAGTAGGGGACTGTGATTGGATTATAAAGTGAAGGAAGGAAGGAGAGTACTCAGTGCTCTTGCTGAGGTCCAGAGTCATTTCCAGCATCCCCACCAGGCGCCTTAGTGCTGCCTGAAACAGTTCTTTGGGATCCCATTGCCATGTGTGCGCACACACACACACAACACACATTATTAAAAATTAAACAAATCTTTCCTTAAAAAAAAATAAAAAGGAAGATCAAGAGGCTATGGTCAGGGAGAGGTACAGAAGAGGAGGTATTTAGAATGGAAACGTAAAACCCACAGTCGTGGAGCTGGGGATATAGTTCACTTGGTGAAGTATTTGCCTTGTATGCATGAAGCCCTGTGTTCCATCCATAACACTATGGAAACCAGCATGGCAGTATATACCTCTCGGCACTTGGGGGGAGAGGCAAGATACTCAGAAATTCGAGGTCATCCTCTGCTATGTACCACCTTTGAGGCCAGCCGGGGTTATACGAAGCCTGATCACAAATAAACTAAGGCAACATTACATTTTTTTTAACAATATTTATTTACTATGAGGGAGTGAACTTGCTTATGGGCCATGGCACAGTTGTGGAGGTCAGAAAACAACTTGGAAGAGTTTGTTCCTTCCTTCCATTGCATGGATCCAGGGGATCAAACTTGAGTTATAAGGCTTAGCAGCAAGCCCCCGTACCCACTGAGCCATCTCACTAACACAGCATTGTTTTCAAAGGTACCCACAACTGAGACTGAAGTGGTGTAACACAGCAGCAATTTCAGAATGTGGGAGATGGTGCCAGGGGGATTAGGAGGTTAAGAGTAGCCTGGATGGTGCTGGGCGGTGGTGGCACACGCCTGTAATCCCAGCACTCTGGGAGGCAGAGGCAGGCGGATTTCTGAGTTCGAGGCCAGCCTGGTCTACAAAGTGAGTTCCAGAACAGCCAGAGCCAAACAGAGAAACCCTAAAAAAAACAAAAAAACAAACAAACAAACAAACAAAAAAAGAGTAGCCTGGATGATGAATACCATCTCAAAAAATAGAAAAAAACAAGGTTACTGAAATGGCTCAGAGGGTATCTGCTTCCGAGCGCGATGACCTGAGACTCATTTCTTCAAGCTGTCCTCCAACTGCAGGTGGGCTGTCAAGCCCCCAATACATAAATTAATAAATATAATTTTAATTTTTTAAAAAGCATATAGAGGTAACAAATTGTATTAAATATGTCAGGTCTTATCTATATGGGTTTGATTATAGAAAACCATACGGTATTTTAAAAAATAATGAGCAATAAAAGGACCCACAACTGATTAGACAAGGAAGAAAGGAGGAGAAGATCAGTGAGCATCAGCTTTGGGCATGGGAGCCACTAGGCTTCTCCAAAAGACTAAGACCTGAGTCCCTCCAACTCGAGCCTCTGTGTGGAGAACTTAAGGGGGTAGAAGAGACCACAGCTACCTCCAGAAAGACAAAGGCCCCTCCCATTGGCTTCCAGCTAAGCCAGAAGGAAATAAGCATACTGATCCCATCAGGTACAAACCTCAACCCCAGCCCTGTGCAGGGACAGTGAGACACTCAACTTTGGGAGATTAGAATGTTGTTTGCACCGTTGAGAGGTGCAGGGTGCAGTGTAACAACCCCCTGGCTGGTGGGATACAGGTCCAGGGTTCTACAGCCATCCCCTGAGAGCCCAGGGTAGGGCCCACAGCCAGGGCTAGTGGCAGCTACAGCATCAGGTCACATCTCCTCTCAGGACCCCGGTGAGGAAGGAAGCAGCTGTTCTATTTCTCCCTAGTCTGAAGTTCTTGCTCACCTCCACCCAATCCTCAGAGAGCTTTGCTGCCAGACTTGGGGTCACACCTTTGATCGCACAAGCCATGTCCAGCCACTAGTCCTCCACAAGCCAATTAAAATAGTCAAGTTAAGAGCAAAAAGAAGAAAGGGTAGATTCATTCAATGAGGCCACACTGGGAAGAGGGATAAGGAAATACAGTGACACTCTTACACACACCAAGTCCATCTTCATGGCCCTGAGATGACGTTGACTTCAATTAGAGGCCAGGGTATGCTCATCTATGTACTTCCTAGTGAAGGTGTGGTCCTGCCCACCACTGACCCAGCAATGTCTCTTCTGTAAAGTGGTCTAACAAGTCAGGCTCCTTTGACTGGCCCTACCTTTAAGCTTTCTCTTCTTCCTGCATGATATTCCTGTGAGAAATTCCAGTTTCCTTGGGTTTCAATAGTCTGATAGCCAAAGTGAGGCACACAAGTGTCTTTGTAGAATATGCTCACCCAGCCAACCTAGTCACAATGGACATATCTGGGGTGAATTCAAAAGCTCCACCGCTGGGTTCTTCCTCTCACGTTAGACCCACAGGGCCTGGCCAAGTTCAAGTCAGACACCTATAGTGATAATGGGGATATTAGTATTTTCCTAGGATAACCTTTGCCTTGATGAATCTGTGCAGCTGATTCTATGAGGTCTACTGCACTTGGAGTTCTTACTTTGCAATGAGGAAAGGGAGGGGAGGTCAAGCAAACTTCCAGATAAACAAAAAGTGGAAGATGATTCGAGCTTGATCCTTTCAAGAGGCCACTTCTCTTAGTAGTCATCCTGACTGTGCCTTCCCCACTTCCTTTTTGTAGAAAATGAAAGCTCTCCTAGGGTTTGCTGTGAGTAGCCCATTGCTGTTGAATAGCCTCTGAGCATCCTCCCAGCCTCATTTGAACCTGGACTGTCCACTCCAAAGAAGCTAAGATCTTGGAGTTCCACCATGACCACAAGGCCTTCTTGGCTCTTGGGGTCAAGTTGCAAGTGTAGCTTTGGATGGTATACCCACTTAACCTTTGCACCCTCCAACATGGCCTCTCCTTGAGATGCTATCTTCATCGGTCATTCAGAGCTTCAAGAGTGGAGATTAGACCCCATCTGCCTAGGCCGGGCTTGTACCTACTCCAAGCACTGATAGAAATCAGGAAGTGTGCTCACTGCACTACAGAGCTTGCAAGCCTGAGCCCTACAAGAGCCACCTTGACCACAAACAGCCCCTCCCTTTAATAGCACCAGGAAGACCTTGTCATCTTTCACCCACCTCCAACCCTGTTCCACCCCACCCCCATGGAGGCAGAGCTGACTAGAGAGATAGAGGAAGGATCTGCCTTCCACTTCTCACCATAGCCACCTACAGCCCCTCAGTGTCTTTCACAAGAGACAGCAGATTGAGTCATATTTAGCTGTGGTCAACTGAGACCACAAACCTATTTGTTGCAACTGTCCCCACCCACGTTCAAGGAAGGAACTTAGGAACACACAGTTTCAACTTGAACCAGAGAGACAAAGGACTATTTTTTGAGAGGGGGACAAGAGACTGTTGTAACCATCAGGATAATTCACTTAATTTGATTATTTAGCTAAGTTTTTAAAGATTTGTTTATTTCTATTTTATGTGTGTTTTGTCTGCATGTATGTCTATGTACCGTGTGCATGCAACAAAAAGAGGGAGTAAGATTCCCTGGAACTGGAGTTACGGTTGGTTGTGAGCCATCAAATAGGTACTGAGAACCAAACCAAGTCTTCTGCAAGAGCAGTCGGAACTCTTAACTGCTGAGCACTGGCTGCACCCCATATCCCCACGGCTAGTTTGAGACAAGGTCTCATGTAGGCTAGTATCCAACTGAGTGCTTTCTTGAACTCCTGGATTTTCTTGCCTCCACCCACTGAATAATGAGATTCAAGATGTATACCACTACACCCAGTATAGGTTGTGCTGGAGATAGAATCCAAGGCTTCATGCAAGCTAGATAAACGCTCTGTCAACCAAGAAACCTCCTATACGTAGGAAAACACTGACGATCTTATGACACAGAAGCGCTCAGAGCAACCGGAGGAGCTTGGATGTTGAAGGCAGGACAGACAGTGAGTGAATGTCATGAGATTGAAGAGAGAGAAGCCACTGAGCAACCTGAGGGAAGAGGAGGAACAAAACAGAAAGAGGAACCCAGCTTTGAAGGCTGGAAAGGCCAAGCATAGCAGACCTTGCAGCCTCCGACCTTGAGGCACCATAGTTTTCTCATCTGGAAATGGACCTAATAATAGTACCAGTACCACCCTCTGTGTGTTGAAAGGAAGAGTTGAAGTAATCCACTTAAAAATACTGGTCACAAGACTGGAGCACTGGCTCAGCAGTAAATAGCACTGATGCTCTATAATGAGAATAAAAGCTAAGGGCTCAGCATCCACATCCTGTCCATCACCTCCGGGTCCTAAAGATACAACCTGCTGACACCCTCTTCTGACTTTTGCATGCATCAGGTGCCAGAACCCACGCCCCATACAGACACACGCTTATACACACATTTGTATATACATATACATACATACATACATATGTGCATACATACAATATTTTTTAAGCTTAGTCATGTAGATCAGGACAGAATCACAGTGTGTAGGTCACTTGGTAGAGAGATTGCCTAGTATGCATGAAGTCCTGGGTTTGGTCCCTAGCACTCCACAAACCCCAAGTAATGGATGTGATGGTGCACATATGTTCTCTCACACTGGGGAAGCAAAGCAATAGATCAGAATCTCGGGGCTACGTAACAGATTTGAGGCTGGCCTGGACTACATGACTCTGCCTCATCACTGTTTACTAGAGGATTATAGATGTTACGATCTTTGCCCCAAGGCCTACCCTAGTGAGTTCTATGCTTGCCTTTACATATGTGTGTATGTAACATACATACATATATATACACATACACATATACATACATGCATATTATACATATATTCTTTCTATAGTACTCTTTGCTGACCTAGAACATACTGTGTAGTCCAGGCTGTCCTTAAACCATCAGCGATCCATTTGCCTCTACCTTCAGAGTGTTAGGATTAAGTGGAAGTGCCCTTAATTAAAAAAAAAAATATGATGGCAAGCAGGATGGCTCAGTGGTTAAAGGCACTTTTGAGCAACCCTGGTTATCCAAGCTCAATCCCTAGAACCCATAAAGGTGGATGGAGAGAAATAACTTCACAGTGTTGTCCTCTGGCCTTCACACATGCACGCCCACTCGTGCCATGCACATACACACACAATAGTATAAATAAAAACTGTAAAAACTGAAAAATACAAAACACAAAGCTTAGTAAGGGCTGGAAGTGAAATATAATGGCAGAACAACTATGTGTAAATCTCCGAGTTCCAGTCCTGCCACTGAAAAGTTAGTCAAACATTATGGCGCTCAGCTTGTTGAAGCAGAAGGACTCACAGCAATCCCAGGCCAGTTTAAACTCCTGAGGAAGAGCTTATGCCAAACAAGTAGTTTATCCTACGCAGTAAATGAATGTTAGGAAGCTGGCCGTGGCTGACACTGTTATTTACTGTGGTCACCAAACAGGAGCCTTGGCATTCTGCAGGCCTGTAATCCACTTCCTGTCCCATCAGCCACTTACACAGCCTGCCTGTCCATACCCCAGGGGTTCCCCACACTTCAAACACTAACTCGGAGAACAGCAGATTCGCCTTTTCGTATCATACCAGACTCACTAATGGCTCCACCCTAATTTTCATGGTCTGTCCTCACCAACACTGTCTAGTCTTCCTGTCTTGCAAACAGGAAGCACCCACTGCTATGACCCGACCTCTCTCCCAAGCCTCTGCCCTTCCTCTTCTCACCCAGACTGGCTGATGGTGAGTTCTCACAGCCCTTCTACACTTCCCACTATGATTTCAGACCAGGATCTTGCCAACAACCTCCCCTGGGGTCATTCTCAGAGTGCAGTCAGTTTTCAGTCACTCGGATGGCCCGCAGCTGCCAACTCAGCCTCATCCCACCTAGATACTTCTGACTTCCCAGGCAGCTCTCTCTTAGCATCTCCAGGGATATGTCACCTTTAAGAGCTGCACACTGTTGCATTCTGTGAACATCTCCCCTTGCCCTGTCTCCTTCATGTAGAAAGAGATCTTGTTGCATCATACCCGGTACTCTTTTTTGCAGTGCCAGGGAAGAACCCAGGGTCCTGTGCATGTAAAGGAAGGGGTGGGTCTTGGGACAATGAACCCCCTTACAGCCCTCCAGTAAAGGGTGATATAGCTCGGGAGTGAAACCCCCATCTAGACTTCCCCAGTGAGGGACTGGGGCATGGCTCAGGAGTAGAGCCCCTGCCCGGAATCCGCCAGAGAAGAGCTGGGCATGGCCAGGGATGTTTTTTGTTTGGTTGGTTGGTTTTGGTTTTGGGGGGGGGTTGGTTTTTGGTATTTTTCGAGACAGGGTTTCTCTGTGTAGCCCTGGCTGTCTTGGAACTCACTTTGTAGACCAGGCTGGCATCAAACTCAGAAATCCAGGTGGTGGCACATGCCTCCCAAGTGCTGGGATTAAAGGCATGTGCCACCACCGCTGGGCTCTGGGTGCTCTTTCTCAACCAAAGCTGAAAAGGGTGTTCTGAATGTCTTCTTAGGATGAACTACCTGCCTAGAATCCCCCAGTGATAAACTGGGACATGGCTCAAGGGTGGAACTCCTGCCTAAAATCTCCCAGTGAGATGCTGGGGGTGCAGCTCAGGAGTGGAGCCTCTCCCTAGAATTCCCAGTGAGAGGCTGGGAGCCAGGTGCAGGGGTGAAGCAACACCTAGAAACTGCAGGTGAGAGGCCGGGGTTGACTCAGGAGTAGAAGGCCTGCTTGGCATTCAAGGGTGAGGCCCTGCGTTCTATCCACTATTTCATCAAGAATGAAAGAAAGGAAAAAGAACAGTATGGAAGAAAAGAAAATGAATTCATGTAATCCCCAGCAATGCAGTGGGAAAAGTTACTGGTGCTAAAATGTGTATCTGCAATTCTGAAAGTGGTCACACTAGTGTTCTCAAACGCAGTGAAGCCACCAGATGTGACGTCCTGTCAAAGGGCTCAGATGACGGCTCCGGAGGAGCACTGAGATGGATTATTGAGGGTAGAGTTTTTGTTAAAAGTTATTAACACCATGGACAGACAGACTGAATTGAAAAAGTGTGTAGACCAAGCTCTGAGGAGAATCCAGTCACCAGCGCCAGAGACGGACAACATGCCAGGGACTCTGAAGAGAGAAAATTGGGGTCCTGTGGCACAAGGAGGAGTCTCGGTCATTCCTTTCTGAGGATGGAGGTTTTACAACACAAGGCTACAGCCAGGTTCTCTGACTTCCTGCAGGAGGCTCCAGAGTTATGGAATTGAAATTACAGCCATGTAATGTGTCACTGCACCTGGCTCAAGGCTGAGTATCAATAAAATACACAGGTGAAAAATTCCACACCTGACCTCATGAGGCAGCCCTAGGGAAACTCAGGTATACTAAATAGGATATACAAAATGACCTTCAGAGATTAGCCAAATACCCTACGACTGAGCCAGTTCTCCCTCCCTCAGTCCCATGAGCAGTGAAGACAGCATTCACTGGAACTGGGAGGTTTCACTGCTGACTGATAAAGGTTGTGTTTGCTCTCCAAGTATCTTGTATGGTCTCCAGTTGTACATCACAATGAATAAATGACCAGGCTGACCAGCCCAGTGAGGGACTGGGGCATGGCTCAGGAGTAGAGCCCCTGCCTAGAATCTGCCAGAGAAGGGCTGGGCATGGCCGGGGATAGGCTTAGAGCAATTAAGTAAGTAAAATGACCTTCTGGCTATGTTATAGCTATAAAGGAAACATCAGCAAATTGCCTGTTGAAACTTGAATCCTAGTCCTAAAATATCTCATGATATATGTGCAAATATTTCGAAGTAAAATATTTTTTTGAGACAGGGTCTCATTTATCCCTGGCTAACTCCAATTTAATCTGTTATAGCTGAGGATGGACTTGAACTAATTCTCCTGCCTCTACCTCTTGTGTGCTGGAAGGAGAGGTATACACCAACAATGTCAGGTGCTAGGGATGCAGTGCTAGGGATGGAGCCCAGAGCGTTGTGCATGCTAGGCGACTGCTCTACTAAATGAATCATATTCCAGACATTGTGGGTATGGTGGTAAAGATGTATGTATGTATGTATTTTGTCTGTGTAAACGTATGTGTAGGTATGTGCACACACAGAAACCTCTGTACATGCTTATACTAGATCAGAAGAAGGTGAGGAGAGTGGTAGGGTCCTCCCCCATCAAGCTCCGTTTACTCTTCTGAGGCAGAGTCTTTTCCTGAATCTCTTGCTAGAGCAATCTTTCTGTCTCCAAACAATCTTGCACCCAGCACTGAGGTTATAGGTATTTTTCAGGGATGCCCAGCTTATTACACACTCAATCTAACTTTAGTACTCATGATTTTGGAGCAAGTGTTCTTACCTTCCAACCCATCTCTTTGGCCTTTTTTAAAATTTTGTTTTGTTTTGTCTGAGACAGAGTTTCATTCTGCAGCTCAGGCTGTCCTCAGGACCCATCTTATCTTAGTCTCCCAAGCACTGGGAGCCACCATTCTTGGGTTCCAAAATGGGTTTGCTGCTTGGTGTTTTTTGGTAGTGGTGGTGGGTTTTGAGTTTTGCTTTACATTGGTTGGGGTTGGGTTTGGGTTTGGGTTTTGGTTTTGGTTGTTGTTTGATTGGGTTGTTATTTAAAAATAAGAAACTTGAAGCACTTCAGATTCCTAACATTTTGATTAAAGATACTCAGCTGGTATTGATTTTCTCTTTATACATAAATTATGTTTGTTGAACCAACCAAGAATGGTGACGATGATGTTAATTCTTAACAAGAAAGTAGAGCCAGGCGATCTGTGAGTTAGAAGGAGCCTTGTCTACACAGCGAGTCAGTCTCCCTCTCCCAGTTCTAACTCATGTGTACAGGCACTCGCCCACTAAAAATGTCAGCTTCATCCCCATCTCTAAGACAACCAAAAAAAAAAAAATCACACAGGCTGTGGGTGGTGCTCAGTAGTAGACCACTTGCCTCATGCACAAGGCTCTGTGTTCCAAACTCTGCTGCCCTAAAGTGCCACCAGGGACACCATGCCTTGGCTCAGAACTCCCGAAGGTGTTAATCCATATTTACCTGTATGCCCCAGCCATTTTGCCCCCTGAGCACATTTTTACACAGAGAATCCCCAAACCTTCAGACGTGAAAGTATCCCTTTTTCAATCCAGTGTCCATCCATACCCACCTTTCTTACCATAGCACATCCTCTGTATTAGTTACTTTTCTATTGCTGTGATAAGACACCATGATCAAGGCAACCTATAGAAGAAAGTGGTCTGTGGTGATTTGAATAAGCATGGTCCCGTCAGCTCACATATTTGAATCTGTTAGTTTGAGATGTTAGTCTCAGCTGATGGCACGGTTTGGGCAGTTTGAGAGGTGTGGCCAGCTTAGAGGAGTATGTCACTTGGGGACAGGCTTTGAGGTTTCAAAACTCACACCATTTCTAGTGTGCCCTTTCTCCCCACTAATTGTGCTTCAGGATGTAAGCTCTCATCTGTTCCTGCCACCATAACTTTGCTCTGCCACCCTGGACTCTAACCCTGGACTGAACTGTAAGTGGAATAAAACACTTTCTTTTATAAAGACTTGGCCACAGTGTTTTGTTACAGTGATAAAAAAAAAAAAAGTAACTAAGACAGGTTTGTATGGGGCTTGTGGTTTCAGAGGGATAAGAGCCCGTCACCATCAGAGTGGGGACTCATAAGAGCAGGAAGGCATGGTGACTGGACTTAGAATATGAGAACTCACTTCTCAAACCTCACGCAGGAAGCACAGAGACCTAATTGGAAATGGTTTGAGTCTGTGAACTCTCAAAGACTTCCCCCAGTACTGTTCTTCCTGCATAAAGGCCACATCTGCCAAATTGCCCAAATAGTGCTACCACCATCAGAGTAGTGATCACGTATTCTGGGGACCAAAGTATTCAAAAGACTGAGAATGTTGAGGACATCTCATTTAAACCACCATGCCTCCTTTGCCTCAACAGCCTTAAATGTCCTTCTTCCACTCACGTTTTCTTCACTGTGACAAAATACGAGACATGGACAATAGGGCAAAGATTGATTCCTGCTTCAGCAGGATCCACTGCTTTGGACCTGAGGAAAATCAACATATCATAGTACTGGGAGCTTGCGGTAGAGCTGCTCGGTGTATGATGGTTAGAAAGGAGAGAACGGGAGACAGGAAAGGAACTGGTAAAGTGCTTGCTGAGCATGCACAGAGCTCTGGGCCACATCCCAGCACAGCATATACCACATATGGTTGCGTACACTTGTTATCCCAGCACTTGACATAAAGGCAGAAAGCTGAAGCCCAAAACGATCCTTTGCTTCATAGCGAAATTCAGACCAAACTAGTCTACAAGGTGCGAGGGTTCATTTGAAAGAAAGAAGGTAGGAAGGAAGGAAAGAAGGAAGGAAGGAAGGAGGGAGGGAGGGAGGGAGGGAGGGAGGGAGGGAGGGAGGGAGGGAAAAAAGGGAGGGAGGGAAGGAAGGAAGGGAGGGAGGGAAGGAAGGGAGGGAGGGAAGGAAGGAAGGAGGGAGGGAAGGAAGGAGGAAGGGAAGGAAGGAAGGAGGGAGGGAAGGAAGGAGGGAAGGAGGGAGGGAGGGAAGAAAGGAAGAAGGGAAGGAAGGAAGAAGGGAGGGAAGGAAGGAAGAAAGGAAGGAGGGAAGGAAGGAAGGAGGGAAGGAAGGAAGGATGGAGGGAAGGAAGGAAGGAGGGAGGGACTGAATGAAGAAATGCAGGCAGGTGTAGACAGGACCATATCCCAAAGGGATGCATATCGAAGCAAAGAATTCAGCCTTCATTGTTCAGGCTGTGAACTTGATACATGGCTGTAGGTGATGATCTATACTATAGTTTACACAGATATATGCAATTTTAATTACATTGATTGATTGATTGATTGATTGATGGGGAGAATGTGTGAGTGCTATTGTACACATGCAGAGAACAGAGAACCAGGAGTTGGTCCTCTTTCCCATTGTGTGGGCCCCAGGGGTTGAATTCCGGTCATCAGGCTCCGCAGCAACCACCTTTACCCACTGAGCGATACTGTCAGCTCTTTTTAGAGACACAATCTCACTATATATCCCCAGCTGGACTGAAACTCACTATGTAGGTCAAGCTGGCCTCATACTCATGGCAGTCCTTCCAACTCTAACCTCCTAAGTGCTGGGATTCCAGGCATGTCACATGCAGAAAGACCCCTCAAGGAACTGAAGATATAACTCAGGTACAAGAGTTCTTGCCTACATGCCCAATGCCCTTGGTTTGACCTCCAGTCCTTCATAAACTAGGCCTGGTAGCAAACTGGGGATGTCTCAGGCAGAGAAGCAAACTGTGGGGAATGAGAATGAAAACTTGGTTCATATCGACTTCATCAACGTGGGTCAAGACTTCTAGCTGGGCAGTGGTTGAGCACACCTTTGATCCCAGCACTCCAGAGGCAGATGGATCTCCGTGAGTTTGAAGTCAGTCTGGGCTATAGAGATAGTTCTAGGACAGCCAAAGCTACACAAAGAAACACAGTCTTGGAAAACTAAAACAAAAACAGAGACTTCGGAAGAGTCTAATGACAAGTGGTTCATTGTCAGCATATTTAAAACACAGTACAATTTGGGGAAAAGTTTCTTGGTGTAATAAAACTCCAGTACACAAAGACTATAATTACATTGAAACTTGACTCAGGGTACATATCATTTCTTTTTTTTTTAAAGGGGGGGGGGGTTCTAGACATAGGCTACCTGTGCTAGTGTAAGGGCCTAGAGAAGTCTCTGGCCTGGAGACTTTCAGGTTATGGGAGCTTAGGAGAGAACCCCTGGCTGAAAAGGTCATTGAGATTACTAGCCACCTCCAGTCCCAGTTGTAGGATGGTCTGGCCCAACACAAATCACTAGGCTGTAACTACCAATTCCCTGATTTCTGAGTGGGAGAATGGGTATTTCATCTTTCCCATTGGAATGATAATCCTGTGTGTTTAACATTCCTGGTCTCCCTGGCATCTGCGGCACAAGGACCTTTGTGCTATGCTCCCCACGGCACACACCTGTCATTCAGACACTCAGAAAGTCACATCATGTCCACAGTCAGGAGCAGAGAGAAGCAGAAGGATCATACTACACAGTGTGTTCAAGCCCAGTGTGATCTACTTGAGTCTCTGTCTCCAGACAAACCATTGTTTGTAGACTTGAGGAAAAGGAGCGAAACAGGAAGCCATAAACAGGCTTTCTGAAACAGATAGGATCAGAACAGCCATATGAGGGAGTTACCTTTATGTCACCGCGACGTAGCCTCCTGACAGAAACAATGCAAGTGTTGAGAGGCTATTTTGGAACACAGCTTCGGGGAGACTTCATGGTGGGGAAGCCATGGCAGTAGGACAGTGCCATCCTCTGTGGCAGGAAGGTACGAGGTGAAGGTGTGGATGGAAAGATGAACCGAAAGAGAAGTTTCAGGAATGTGTGTTGCTTTGGACAGGAAGCCAACAGGGGCCTTATCCCCTCCATTGTATTCCCAGGAGAGGAGGAAGAAACAGGTTTCTTTTTTGTCTATGTGATAAAATATCCTGACAGAAAACAACTTTAAAGGACAAAACATTTATTTGGTGTACAGTTCCAGGTTACAGTCCATCATTGAGGGGGAACTGAAGCAGCTAGTTATATCATATCCGCAGTCAAGAGCAGAGAGAGAGCCCAATGTGATAGGACACACCTTTAATCCCAGTACGTAGGAGGCAGAAGCAGGCTATCACTGTTGAGATAGAGGCTAGCCTGGTCTACATAGTGAGAGCCAGGCTAGTCAGGTATACCTAGTGAGGTAAGGGGGAAGATGTTCGGGGAACGGAGATGGAGACAGAGACTGACTAATATGCACACTTACTTGTACCCAACCCTCTCTCTACAAGAACTGGTGTGATGCTAGCCTAGAATTCCCCAGTGAAGGGCTGTCATATGGCTGGGGACAATGAACACATCTTCCCACTTTAAGGTAATCAAGATAATCTCCCACACACAAGCCACAGGACAAGCTGACCCAGAGAGTCCATCACTGAGACTCTTCCCAGGTGATTCTAAATCATGTCAAGTTGACAAAACTAGTTATTACTGCCAAACAGTGGTGGCACACGCCTTTGATCCCGGCACTCAGGAGGCAGAAGCAGGTGGATCTCTGAATTTGAAGCCAGACTGGTCTACAGAGATAGTCCCAGGACAGTTAACGATATACAGAGAAACCCTGCCTCAAAAACACTAAACCAGCCACACAAAAATCCTAGCTATTACTGGGGTATCTGAGAAAGAATGATTCAGAAACGGGGTGGGGGAATGTGAAGGTAAGAGATGCCCAACCGTGCTCCCCTTCAAGGGCTCATCCCTGTTCCATCCCCCACCCCCAGGGCAGCAAGGAGCGCTTTCACTGGCAGAGTCACAATGTGAAGCAGAGTGGTGTGGATGACATGGTGCTGCTGCCCCAGATCACCGAGGACGCCATTGTGAGCAACCTCCGCAAACGCTTCATGGACGACTACATCTTCGTATCCCAAGCAGTGCACGGGCACAGGAGGATGATGGCAGTAGTAATAGTAGAGCCCAGCCCGGGGTTGGAGGGCAAGATGAATAGCTGGAGGAAGGAAGGGCAGACTGAAGGATACATCAAGTAACAACAGTGCTACGGTCTGAGATGCTGTGGCCGCCACAGCACCCCTGCCTTGGGAGATCTAAGTCACTACTCTACCCATTCCCCTATTTCTGGACCCAGCCATCATTTCGTAAGAGACTCGAGGTGCATGTAGGCATCTCATCTCTCTCTGCAGGCAAAGGGTGGTCTTGTCGGGATGGAGTAAGGGGTGAGAAGTGTTTGAAAAGCAAAACAAGAAACTGTATGGTTCTTAACCACCTCTTAAGACATATATTGGCTCAGTGCTAATCTCTGTAAACCCCTTCAAGCAGATGCCCTACTTCACTGACCGAGAAATTGACCTCTATCAGGGTGCGGTGAGTCCAGGGTTGGATGGGTGGGAGTATCTCCATACCTACCCTGCAAGCCCCAAAGCTCTGGGCTGAGTCCTGACCTCCCGCACCAGGCTCAATATGAGAATCCTCCGCACATCTATGCCCTCACCGACAACATGTACCGGAATATGCTGATCGACTGTGAGAACCAGTGTGTCATCATCAGGTACAGGAGGGTGAGGGATTCTGGAACATTCTATGTAGGCATGTCACTCCGTCTCTGTTGCTCTATTCCACTTTCCTTATATCTCTTCGCTCCTGATACAGTATATTTGTTCATTTTATTATTTCTCATTTGGTTCCTCCTAAATATAAGCTCCAGGACGGAAGAGATAGCTCAGCAGATAAGAGTGACTGCTGTTCAAGAAGGAGGACCTGAGTTCAAATTCCCAGAATTTAGATTAAGAAGCTAGGTATGAACACACAAACCTGTAACTCCAGCATTGGGGGACACTGAGACAGACATGTTGCCGGGGCTTGATGGCCACACCCTAGCTCCAGATTCAGTGAGAAACCCTGCCTCCAGGGAATAAGGCAGAGAGTGATGGAGCAGCACACCAGATGCCCTCCTCCAGCCTCTGCATATAGGCACATGTATACATACACACATGGACATACACCACCCACACAGAGGCCACCCTCATAACAAGTACGCATGTGTGGAATAAATGTGAGGGTATGACATTTTACATTATTTTTTATTTTGGGGATGTGTGTGGGTGCATGCACATGCCAAGTTGTGTATGTAGAAGTCCGAAGACAATTTCCAAGAGTCAGTTCTCTCCTCCCACCATCTCAGGAATTGAACTCAGGTCTTCAGGCTTGGCAACAGGTCCTGAGCCATTTTCCCAGCCCAGGGGACTTTAAAATTATATATAATTACTTATTTATATTTACTGGGGTTGCCACATGCCACAGTACAAGTGTGAAGTTCAAGGGACAACTTCCAGGAATCAGGTATTTGCTTCCAGCAAATTCAGCTCGGCAGCAAGTGTCTTTCCCCTCTGAGCCATCCACTAGTCCCTCCTTTTTGAGAGGGCAAAGGCATTTTTTTATTTTTAAAAACTTACTACTTTTAGTTTAAGTGTGTGCATGTTTTGCCTACATGCATATCCGAGCACCATATCCAGGCCTGGTGCTCTGAGGCCAGAAGAGGGTGTTAAATCCCTTGGAACTGGAATTACAGGTGGTTATTATCACCATGTAGGTGTTGGGAAGAAAACCCTTGCAGGTCTTCTTCCTAGGGGCAGGGACTTATTTTTTCAATCTTTCTTGATCACTTTTGAATCTCTGGGACCTAGAGTAGGGGCTGGAACACTGTGTGTGCTTGGTAAAAGAATGAATAAATGCATGAATTAATGAATGACTAGGCATTAGAAAAGGTCTTTTCAATACTGCTGCCCGCTAACCATCCCTTCCTCTCACCTGTTCCAGTGGGGAGAGCGGAGCTGGGAAGACAGTGGCTGCTAAATACATCATGGGCTACATCTCCAAGGTGTCTGGTGGGGGAGACAAGGTCCAGGTAAGACAAGAATGGAAGGAGATGGGCGCCGTCAGTTACACCCATCTGGCCCAGACTGATCTCTTTCTACCTGGTTCTACCCCTAGCACGTCAAAGACATAATCCTACAGTCAAACCCACTGCTTGAGGCTTTCGGCAATGCCAAGACTGTGCGCAACAACAATTCCAGCCGCTTTGTGAGTCACTATAACCTCAAATGAATACTTGTTGTCACTACACACACACACAGGTGCACATCCATACAAACAAATATATACACATGCACACAGACATACTTACTTACACACATACTTGTATGGCAAGTACTTCACTCACTGAACCATCTCCCTAGCCTCCATGGGGTTTTTTTTTGTGTGTGTGTGGGGGGGGGGGGAGTGTGCATGCATGTGTGGATGCACACTCTATGTGTGCACATGAACATTTGTGTGCAAGCACATGGGTGCCAAATATCAATGTTGGGTGTCTTCCTCAATAGCTCATCACCTTACAAATTTTTTTGGTTTTAAATTTTAAGATTTATTTATTTTATGTATATGAGTACGCTGCAGCTGTCTTTGAAACACACCCAGAAGAGGACATCGGATCCCATTACAGATGGCTGTGAGCCACCATGTGGTTGCTGGGAATTGAACTCAGGACCTCTGGAAGAACAGTCAGTGCTCTTAACCGCTGAGCCATCTCTCCAGCTGGTTTTAAATTTTAAAATACTAATTTTATTAGTATTTATTTTGTACGTATGAGTGTTTCAAATGTATGTCTGTGTACCATGTGAGTGCATGGTGCCCTTGGAGACCAGAAGATGGCATTGGAACCCCTGAAACTAGAGTAACAGATGATTGGGAACAGACCTTGGGGTGCTGGGCATATGACCCGGTCCTCTGAAAGAGCAGTGCTGTTTACTCCTGAGCTATAGCTAAAGCCCCTCTGTTTTATTTTTTGAGACAAGGTCTCTCACTGAATCTGGAGCCACTGAAGCAGGATGTGACTTTAATCCCCAGCATCCGTGTGAAAGCTGGCTAGGATAGCGCACCTATGACACTAGGAACTACAGACAGAAGGATCCAGAGAGACACTGTGGCCGCTCAGTCTAGCCAATCAGTGAGCTCTGCATTCATTGAGAGATCTTGTCTCAAGAAATAGAATAAAGGAACTGGAGGAGGACCTGAGTTCAGATCCCCAGCACATGAGAAGTAGAGGCAGGAGGTTCCTGGAGCAAAGTGGTTAGCTAAAACTTGTCAGCTCATCAGGCTTTGGGTGCAAGAGTTCCCTCCTTGATGTATATGGTGAGAGCAGTTGAAGAAGACACCTAGTGTTAACCCCCAGCCTCCGTACTCACACATATTCACATTCACCCACCCAAGCATGCACCCCTCATGCACACATCCATGTACACACACACACACCACACACACACACAAAAGAGACATAGAAACTTCTGAAATGTGCTGGCAGGACTTGAGGTGAACACAAAGGTAAGTGCAATTAGCAGGGGTTTAGCCATCACAGGAGAGGAATATGTTAGGGATCCTGGCCCCATACAGTCTGTGAAATCTAGAGGAAAGGCTCTGGTGAAAAGAGCCAGCTTAGCCAATATGTAAGTGGATGGTCAGCGAGATGGCTCAGCAAATGCTTGCCACCTAGCTTGAGGCAAGAGAAAGACAGATCATAAGAGGAAGAAGAAGAGGCTCATGAGATTGTGATCCTTGCCGCATATACTCCTGAAAGTCGGGGAGATGCTAATGTGGCTCTCTGAAATTCAGGGAAAGTACTTTGAGATCCAATTCAGCCGAGGCGGAGAACCAGACGGAGGCAAGATCTCCAACTTCCTGCTGGAAAAGTCTCGTGTGGTCATGCAGAATGAGAATGAGAGGAATTTCCACATCTACTACCAGGTGCATGGGGGAGGTCAATGGGGCTGGAAGGAGAGGGAGACTATCTGGATCCCAGGAATGGGGGGGTGAGAACATGGGAAGGGCACTGTGTGGGACAGTAAGGCAACCACAATGGTTGCACCAGACTGGGCCAGATGCATGACCTTCTGACACCCTCCAGCTTCTGGAAGGGGCCTCCCAGGAGCAGCAGCAGAACCTTGGACTCATGACGCCAGACTACTATTACTACCTCAACCAATCAGACACCTACAAGGTGGAAGGCACTGATGACCGAAGTGACTTCAGTGAGACCCTGGTGAGCACCAACTAGCAGTCCTGCCCCCAAGGAACCTTTTCATGTTACAAATAAGGAAACTGAGGCACAGAAAGACGTAGGCACGTATCCAAGGTTATACGGCACACTGATGGAGCCAAGGAATGGCTCAGTGGGTAAAGTGCTTGCTGTACATAAAGTCCTGAATTCAATCCCCAAAGGCCACATAAAAAAGGGGGGTATGGCAGCACACGCTCATATCTGCTGCGCCGGGGCAGCAGAGGCAGGCAGTTAGCTTCAGGACTAGTAAGAAACTGTGTCAAAAATAAGGTGGAGCTCTGGGGGGAAGATTCAGAAGGTAAAAATGCACTTGGAGTGCAAGCCTGGTGACCTGAGTTTGGATTTCCTGAATCCACATAAAAGCAGGAGGTGGCAGCCCAAGTGTGTGTAGTCCGGGTGCTTCCATGGAGAACGAGACGGTGAGACAGGAGAATGTCCAGCAGCTCATGAACCAGCTAGACTAGCTTCTGCAGCAGCAGAGAGAGCTCGTCCAAAACCAAGTGAGGCCAGACAACTGCAGATCGTTCCCTAACCCCCAGTCACATGCAGTGCCACACACACATGAATACACACACATGCAGACACATCTTTCTCACACACAATTTTTTTTGAACTTGGAAAACGATAGAAGAATACACCTAATGTAAATCTCTGGCCTCCAAGTAAACTTGAATTCACATATACATGTGTACTCATACACAAACTTATCAATGCATAATACACACACATACACACACAAGGTAAATCAGGTCGTTGGGGAGATGTGTCAGTCAGTAAAATACTTGCTGTCTTAGTCAGGGTTTCTATTCCTGCACAAACATCATAACTAAGAAACAAGTTGGGGAGGAAAGGGTTTATTGAACTTACACTTCTTCCATGCTGCTGTTCATCACTAAAGGAAGTCAGGACTGGAACTCAAGCAGGTCAGGAAGCAGGAGCTGATGCAGAGGCCATAGAAGGATGTTTCTTACTGGCTTGCTTCCCCTGGCTTGCTCAGCCTGCCCTCTTATAGAACCCAGGACTACCAGCCCAGGGATGGCTCCACCCACAAGGGGCCCTCCCCCCTTGATCACTAATTGAGAAAATGCCCCACAGCTGGATCTCATGGAGGCACTTCCCCAACTGAAGCTCCTTTCTCTGTGATGACTCCGGCCTGTGTCACGTTGACACAGAGAACCAGCCAGTACACTTGCCATGCAAAGTTCAATCCTCAGCACTTATTTTAAAAATTAAAAATCCAGAGAGCACAGTACCTGCTTGTAACCCCAGGGCTGGCAAGGCAAAGACAAGATTACTGGGGTTCACTAGTCGGGTAGCCTCGCCTACTCATCAGGTTCCAGTCCAATGAGGAAAACAAGATAGATGGCACCTGAGGATGACACCCAGGTTGACCTCTGCCTGCCACACACATACACATACATGAACACATATGCCTAGCACACACAAGGTAAGATCAGGCTTCCGAACATCTTGTCTCCCTAAGTCCAGGCCATGGGCCCAGGAATCTAATCCTGGATTTGTGGCGGAGACCAAAGTTAGTAACCACAAGCCGTCCCTGTCTGGCCCACAGAACGCCATGCAAGTCATCGGGATCCCGACCAGCGTGCAGCAGCTCGTCTTGCAGCTCGTGGCAGGGATCCTGCACCTGGGGAACATCAGCTTCTGTGAGGAAGGGAATTATGCCCGTGTGGAGAGTGTAGACCGTGAGTGTGGGCAATGCCGGGCATCGGGCTCTTGTATAAGGACTTCTTCCCACTTCAAATCCCAGGAGAACCCTGTTGGTGTCCCTGGGGAAGGAAGGTGTCCCTGGGGAAGGTGTCCCTGGGGAAGGTGTTCCTAGGGAAGGTGTCCCTGGGGAAGGTGTCCCTGGGGAAGGTGTCCCTGGAGAAGGAAGGTGTCCCTGGGGAAGGTGTCCCTGGGGAAGGAAGGTGTCCCTGGGGAAGATGTCCCTGGGGAAGGTGTTCCTAGGGAAGATGTCCCTGGGGAAGGTGTCCCTGGGGAAGGCGTCCCTGGAAAAGGTGTCCCTGGGGAAGGTGTCCCTGGGGAAGATGTCCCTGGGGAAGGAAGGTGTTCCTGGGGAAGATGTCCCTGGGGAAGGAAGGTGTTCCTGGGGAAGATGTCCCTGGGGAAGGCGTCCCTGGGGAAGGAAGGTGTCCCTGGGGAAGATGTCCCTGGGGAAGGAAGGTGTTCCTGGGAAAGGTGTCCCTGGGGAAGGCATCCCTGGAAAAGGTGTCCCTGGGGAAGGTGTCCCTGGGGAAGGAAGGTGTTCCTGGGGAAGGAAGGTGTTCCTGGGGAAGGTATCCCTGGGGAAGGAAGGTGTCCCTGGGGAAGGTGTCCCTGGGGAAGGAAGGTGTCCCTGGGGAAGGAAGGTGTCCCTGGGGAAGGCATCCCTGGAAAAGGTGTCCCTGGGGAAGGTGTCCCTGGGGCAGCTCCTGTGTCCCGGGAGCCTGACCAGCTGCTTCCGTTTGCTCTGGCCCGGCAGTCTTAGCTTTCCCAGCCTACCTGCTTGGCATAGACAGTGGGCGACTACAAGAGAAGCTGACCAGCCGTAAGATGGACAGCAAATGGGGTGGACGCAGCGAGTCCATTGACGTGACCCTCAATGTGGAACAGGCAGCCTACACTCGGGACGCCCTGGCCAAGGGACTCTATGCCCGCCTCTTCGACTTCCTGGTGGAGGTGAGTGGGACCAGTGCTGGGAAGTCCGCCGGATGCCTGGAGCTTAACAAGTCCATGGAATTGGAACCCACGCGTGGGGAGATAGCCTTTGTCTGTCCATCTCACCAGTTCCCGAGACAGCAGCGTACAGCTCTCAGCTTACACAAGCTACAGGTGGAGGGACTGTTGAAGCCCTGGCAGCCCCAACCTGACAATGGAGACAGAACTGGATGGGTGCATTTGAGAGCTACAGTGGTTGTCAAGGAGACATAGGGATAGGTATGGAGTGAGTTGAAGGGAACATTATATGTCAGGGCCAGTGATAATTACAGTACTAACAAACATGACACTTAGTGGAGCCAGACATGGAGATACACACCTGTAATCCCAGCACCCAGGAGCCTGAGGCAGGAGGATTGAGTTGAAGGCCAATTTAAGCTACATAGAATGACCCTGTGGTCTTCATCTACTTACTTATTATTTTGAGATAGGATCTCACTTTGTAGCCCAACCTGGAGTTTTCTGTGTAGGTCAGGTTGGCTTCAAACTCACAGAGATTGGTCTGCCTCTGCCTCCTGATTGCTGGAAATCAAGGTGCGTACTACTATGCCTGATATAAGTAGGGTCTGGGGAGAGACCTCAGCTGATAACATGCTTGTTTTTCCACCATAAGGATGTGAGTCCCATCAGCAGGACCCACATTTAATTTCCGTTACATGTATTTATTTACTTTGTGTGGACGTGTATGCATGCTCACATGTGTGTGGATGTCAGAGGTCAACGTGAGGAACTTGGCTCTCTCCTTCTGCCATATGGATTCCTGAGATCAAACTCACATCATCTGACTTATCATCAAGCATCTTCATCCACTAAGCCATCCTGCCATCCCAGCACTTACATTTTTAAAAGCCAGGCATGAATCTGGATAAGGGAGTGTCTCGCCAAGGCCAAGTATGAATTCCAGAACCCATATGATGAAAAGAAAGAAGAGACTCCTTTAAATTGTCTTCTGACCTCTTATGCACACTGTGGCATGCAAGTGTATGCACATGAGTGCAACACACACACACACACACACACACACACCTATGCTGCACAAACACAAACAAACACAAAATTATGTGCCAAGCATCTTCTCCAGTATTTTATGTACAGTGATTTCTTTATGTATTTTTTTAAATCCCCACATGGAAAGTGTTGTTCAGTGAAAAAATTCATGAGGTCCCGGGTTGTATTTCCAATACCACAAATGCATACACGCATACACACACACACACACACACAGAGAGAGAGAGAGAGAGAGAGAGAGAGAGAGAGAGAGAGAGAGAGAGAGAGAGAAGAGATTAGGAAAAATGGGTTTTTAAAACAAGAGGCATGGGTTTGGCCACCTGTCCACTGGCGCCATTTTGCCTTCCCACAGTCCATCAACCGTGCTATGCAGAAGCCTCAGGAAGAATACAGCATCGGCGTGCTTGACATCTATGGCTTTGAGATCTTCCAGGTTTGGCTCTGGATCCCCCTCCCCCTCAGCCCAACCCTGTTCTGTCTGTCACTTGGGCACACCCAGTATTTGCCAGAGACATTGCATAGCCTACTAACAGAAAGGCTCTTTCCTTTCCTCCACAGAAAAATGGCTTTGAACAGTTCTGCATCAACTTCGTGAACGAGAAGCTGCAACAGATTTTTATTGAGCTCACCCTGAAGGCAGAGCAGGTGGGCAGGGCAGCCAAGTGGCAGAAGACAGAACTTCAATCATAAGGGTCTCTGAGCCACTGAGGACCCCACACAAAAAATTCCCACATCTCTCTGCTCGCTGTATTAGATCCAGTTCCCATTACTATAACAAAATACCACACATAATTTATAAAGAGAAAAGGAAAGCTAGGAATGTCATTCAGTTGGTAAAGCGCATGAAGGTGTGAGGTCCATCGCCAGCTGCATGAACTGGGTGTGGTAATGAATTCCCGTCACCCCAGCACTCAGGAACTCAAGGTCACCCTTGACTACATAGTGAGTTTGTGGCCAGCCTGGGATAGAAGTAGGGAGAGAGCAGGAGTGATATGTGGTACATGCCTGTAATCACAACACAGGGGTGGGGTCTGCTGCTGAGGCACAGGTGTCTAGTGGGAATCCAATTTAAAAAAGAAAAATAGAGCTGGGTGTAGCAGTGAAGACCTCACTCACTCAGCACTCGCTCAGAAGGCAGGGGCAGGCAGGATCTCTGTGAGTTTGAGGCCAGCCTGGTCTACAAAGATAGTTCTAGGACAGCCAGGGTTACATAGAGAGACCCTATCTCAAAGAAGGAGGGGGAGGAAAGGTGGGGCAGAGGAGGAAGAAGAGGAAGGGAGGATGAAGAAGAAAAGAAGGAAAAGAAAGAACTAAAGAAAAAACAAACAACAAAGAAGAAAGGTAGAAAAATACAGCTGTGTGAGCAACCGCTTTGTAGCAGGTACTATCGACACGGGCAGAGCTGGGGACAGGCAGAGCTGGGGACAGCACGGAAATCTCCGCCAGGAGCTCTCCAGTGTACAGCTCTGCAGGAGAGTAGCCTGGCTTGCTGGATTCCAACCCCAGCATCTCACAAAGAAAATAAATCTGCTTTGATTTATGTCTCAAATGCAGAGCCTGAGGCAAGGATTCAGGGCAAATGATTCATTTTGGAGGTGCTCATACAAAGCGAAGGCAATGAAAAAGTGATTTAAAATAAATATTAGGAGCTGAGCGATGGTGACGCACACCTGTAATCCCAGCACTCTGGGAGGCAGAGGTAGGCGGATTTCTGAGTTCGAGGCCAGCCTGGTCTACAGAGTGAGTTCCAGGACAGCCAGGGCTACACAGAGAAACCCTGTCTCAAAAAAACCAAATCCAAAAAAACCAAAATAAATAAATAAATAAATAAATAAATAAATAAATAAATAAATAAGTATTAGGAGAGCCCAGGCTAGGGAAGTCGCTCAATAAGTAGAGAGACTTGCCTCCCACATGCAAAATCCTGGGTTCCATCCCCAGAACCATATAAACCAGGTGTGATGGTGCACACCTGCCATCCAGGCACTCAGGAGGGAGAGGCAGGAGGAGTCCAAGGTCATCCTTGGCTACATATTGAGTTCAGGGGCAGCCTGAGCTACTTGAGACCTATCTCCAAAAATAAAAGGATAGGTGTGCCTAATCCTGCTGGGATTACATATCCCAGGGTGGGATGGGACCCAAGAGTGGGTCCCCTTTCTCTTAGGAGAAGAGAATGGTGGGATGGATCTATAAGGGTGGGACTGGAAGGAGAGGAGGGGGACTGTGCTTGGGATGTAAAGTGAATCAAAAAAAATTTTTTATTAGAGAAAAAAAAAAGTCCAAAGCTCAAATGAGGGTATTTATTTACAAGTCCTGCTGGCTGTGTGGCAGCAGCAACAGAGGCAGGGATATCCTCCCAAGGAATCGTGAGGAGGAGAGGCAGGCTCCGCACTGTCTCACTGCCCACCCCCACCCCCACCCCCAGGAGGAGTATGTGCAAGAGGGCATCCGCTGGACCCCCATCGAATACTTCAACAACAAAGTTGTGTGTGACCTCATCGAAAACAAGCTGGTGAGGACTTCAGGAGCGGGCATCTCACCGACTCCAGAGCTAAGCCAGTGTACCTGGAAAGGGTTTATGATATCCCGAGAGAAAGGGAGAACCCATATTCGAAATATCTTCCAGCCACCCCGGCCACTGATTCTTCTGCCCACCTTTGTTTTATTCACTCGGCATTCCCATTGGTAACATTTTCAGAGTCGTGGTAATATCCTCCAAGCTATGTCAACGTGGGGAAGGAAAAGAGGCCTGGATTCCCTCCACTCCAGGGGTGGGAAAAGGGCAGAGGAGAGACAAAGACAGGGGTGTGGGGCGAGAAGGAAAGGCAAGGGGAATTGAAAGAAGAAAGAAAGCTGTCACGGTTTGAGCTTGTATTTAGGAGTTCCCTCCCAGCCCCCGGCTCAATCAGGGAGGCCCCTGCCAGGCTGAGCCGGACCTCTGCTCCCCAGAACCCGCCAGGTATCATGAGCGTGCTGGACGATGTGTGTGCAACGATGCACGCTACCGGTGGCGGCGCGGACCAGACACTGCTACAAAAGCTGCAAGGCGCAGTGGGCAGCCACGAGCACTTCAACAGCTGGAGCGCGGGGTTTGTCATCCACCACTATGCAGGCAAGGTGCGTGGACCGCCCTTCTCAGTGGGCGCCCCTCACGAATCCTAGCCCAGGTTGCAAACTTCCTACTCTGCTGACCAAGTTCTGCTTCCAGCGGGGCCCCTGCTAACCAGAATCAGAGACTGCCCTGGTGGCCCAAAGACTTCTCCGGAAATCGCCTGGACACCTGCCTCAGGTCCCCTCCCCCAGAGCTACAGAGACAGACTGCTCTAATCACAGTTTACCCAATTAGCAGGGCAGCTAGCTCCTAACAGACAAGATGGTTCTTCTATGCTGGCGCGCGCACGTGCACACACACATACACACACACACACACACACACACACCCCCGTGTTCAATGTTAGCTATAACCCTCAGACAGAAAACCTGACCCTCACTCTTCCCCCCTCCCCCCGTTAAAAACAAACAAAAATGGGCTGGAGCCCATCCACCTCACCCCTACCAGAGGCTACAAGAATCTCCTAGGTTCTGACCCAGGCTATAGCCACCTTCCCAAGAGATTCCTGACTATTTCTAAGCGTCTCAGCAGGGGTAGCAAACATTTCCAAATGTCCTCAGGGATATTGTCTGTGTTCCTCAGCCAGGGCAGCCAAAACCAGGAGCAAGACCGCTAAGAGATCCCACTTAAAATACCAACTCCAGCCCGCCTTCCTGACTGAAGCCCTGTTCAGAAAAAAAATCAACCACCAAGATTCCAAATTACTCCCTGGCCCCCTGAGAGCCACTCGCATCTACAATCCCAGTACTTGGGAAGTGGAAGGCAGACACAGCAGACCGTCCTCCACTGTATAGGGAATCTGAGACCAGCCTTTAAATTCCAACCTTCCATAGGCAAAGGCAGGCAGAGCTCTGTGCAGTCAATGCCAGCCTGGTCTACAAATAGAATTGCAAGGCCAGTCAGGGCTACACAGTCAGACCCTGTCTCAAAACAAATAAACAAAATTATTCTGGGAGTTAAAGGGATAGATCAGTAACGTACAAGCATGGGGATCTCAGATACCCAGCACCCACATAAAAACCCAGACACAGTGCACTGGCAGCCTGGAGACAAGGGACCCCTGGGACTTTAGGGCAGCTGGTTTAGATAATCAGCAAGCTCTAAGTTCAGGGAGAGACGCTCTCCCTCCCTCTCTCCCTTCCTCCCTCCCTCCCCCCCTCTCTCCCCCCCCTTTCCCCTACCCCTCTTTCTCTCTCTAAAAAACAAAAAAAGGTGGACTGTCACTAAGGAAGACATCCAACACCCACTTCAGGACTCGGAGACACATGCTAGGACAGATGCCCAGCAGTATCCGGGGACCTGTCCTAGCCATAGTCCCCTACCCTCAAGTTTGGCCTACAACTTCCCATCTCTCCCTGCTGCTGAAAACGTCAGCCCTGGCCACCAGCCCTGGGCATTTCCCCTTAACTCCAACCCCAACCTCCATCTTCCAGCTTCAATTAGACATCGGACATCTGGGAGCCAGGCCCCAAACAACAGGGCTATTTGAATCACATATTTCTTCTAACTAGATACAACCACTCGTCCTTTTAGCCCTGAGAAAGCCCCACAGGATCCCTGCCCTGACACTTACACTTGAAACCATTCACCCCTCACCATCTCCCTCCAGGTTTCCTATGATGTCAGTGGCTTCTGTGAGAGGAACCGAGATGTACTGTTCTCTGATCTTATAGAACTGATGCAGTCCAGTGACCAGTGAGTAGCTGTGTGGCCTTTGGGCACAACGCCCAGAGGAATGGAGGCTTGGGAACTCCTGTATGTCTCCAGAGCCTGGCCATCCTATAGACTTTGTGGCCGTGGTTGTGTCTGAAGTCTGAGGGTGTAACTCAGTGATGAGTGTTTCCCTAGAATGTGAGGGTTTGGATTCCAGTTGTAGGACAGAAAGAAAAGAAAAGCAACTCCCAGTACACTGAAGAAAAACAAACCCTGGTCTGGTTCTGGGTCCCTTCCCAGGGGACGCCCCTGAGTTCAGTTCCTTTTATGTCTTGTCCATAGTGCCTCCCACAATTCCAACAGTCCAGAGACTGAATGGTTGCCCTTTAAGTAAAGAGGAGACACATCATGGGGCTGGGGAGCTATCTCAGTTGGTATGCTAGGTAAGCGCCGGGCTCCTTCCCTAGTACTGTAGAGACAAGGCTGTGCACTCAGGAAGTGGAAGTGGAGACCACTCTCAACTATACAATGAATCAGGACCATCCTAGGCTACATGAAACCTGTTCAAAAGGAGAGGGGCTCTGGTATAGTTCAGTTGGTAGATTTCTTTCCCCACATGCAGGAAGTCCTTGGTTCCATTCCCAGTACCACATAAAGCCGGGTGGTGGTGGCGCACGCCTGTAATCCCAGCACTCTGGGAGGCAGAGGCAGGCGGATCTCTGAGTTCGAGGCCAGCCTGGTCTACTGAGTGAGTTCCAGGACAGCCAGGGCTACACAGAGAAACTCTGTCTCGAAAAAAAACCAAATCCAAAAAACCAGTACCACATAAAAGTGGGTGTGATACGCTGCGCCTGTCGTTGTATCACTTAGAAGGCAGAACAAGATGGATGGGAGCTCAAAGCCTCCTTAGGACTGGGAGCTCCAGCCTAAGCTATGTGCAGCTCTGTCTCTGTATGAACAGGAGAGGGGAGACCGGTCAGTAGCAAAGCCGCTGTTGCACAGGCGTAATGAATAGTGCAGCCTTGAGTTTGGACTGGCGTAAGTTCTGACAAGTCACAGACCTATGGCAACACGGTAGGTGAGGACCCCAGGATCTCTGCCTGACTTATGAAGAGACACAGTCTCAAGTTGAAAAGGCGCGGAACATTCAAAGCTCGTCCTTTGACCTGACTGCACATACACTCATGCAGAGACCTTGTGCAAATAGATCAGTAGGCAACAAGGGAGGCATACAGGTAAGGTTCTTGAATCAGCATGTACTAGCCATAGAAACAAAACAAGAAATCAGGTCTACATGTGTACATGGCAAACACTTTACCAACTGAACCAGCTCCCCAGCCTCTCTGCAAATTTCTTTGGGAGGATTATTTTGGATTTGTTTTTGTGTTTATGGTTTTTTTGAGACAATGTCTTGCTACGTATCTCCGGATGGCCTTGCTATACAGACCAGGTTGTTCTCAAACTCACAGAGATCCCCCTGCCTCCGGAGGCTGGGATTAAAGCATGCAGCACTACTCCTGTATACTGTACACATTTCATTGCACACATATGCAAAAATGTACATGTAGGACGACTGCTTGCAGGAAAACACGACTCTGTTGCCAAGATACTTTTCTAATCGATATTTATTTTTCTATTTATTTGGGTTGGGTTGTTTTTAGATAGTCTTGTACAGCCTAGGCTGACCTCCAACTCACTACCTCACAAGGATGACCTTGAACTTCTGAACTCCTACCTCCATACCTTGAGTGCTGGGATAATAAGCCTGTACCCTATACACAAGTCTACACATGTTGCTGTTTAGTTTAAGTCTGTACTACATGACTTGCTATTATTGTGGAGTAAAACTAAAATGTGCAGATAAATCAAGAGACTCAAAATACAATGCCAACCTCACAGCCCTTACCCACATTGAGAGGGAACCCTATTTTGTATCTTAGCACTAAGGTAGCCCCTACAACTCTGAAGGCTGAAGGAGGATTCCCAAAGGTCTTTATTCATTCTGATCCGTTCCTTCTCCTAGGGCCTTCCTACGGATGCTCTTTCCTGAGAAGCTGGATGTAGACAAGAAGGGCCGCCCCAGTACTGCTGGCTCCAAGATCAAGGTGGGCCTAGAGACAGGAAGGGGGCAGGAGAGGCAGTACTAGCTGTCCAGACTTTTTCTCCTGGTCCCGATGTCTGTCTGTCTCCATCCCTTGGGTTCTCACTGTCTGTGGTGCCCTTTGGCCTAGCAGGTTTTCCTTCGCTTGGTTTAGGAACATGAACTTAAATTTGGTCCCTCTGTCTTTCCTTCCTTTTCTTTTTTCTTTCCCCCTTTCCCTCCCTGTCTTCATCCCTCCTCTCCTTCCTCCTCCTGTCTGCCCTCCCCTCCTCTTTCCCCCTCTGTTCACCCTCCCCCTTCCTCTCCTCGTCCTTCCACATTTACTTTCCCTCCCCACCTTGTCTGACTCCCTTTCCCCCTCCTTTCCATCTTCCCTTCCATCCATCCTTTCTTCCTTCCTGTGCTTGCAGATGGAGCCCAAGGTCTTGTGCATGCTGGACACGCACACTATGATTGGGCTGGACACGCACACTGTGATTGTGCTGGACACGCACACTGTGATTGTGCTGGACACGCACACTATGATTGTGCTGGACACACACACTATGATTGTGCTGGACACGCACACTATGATTGGGCTGGACACGCACACTATGATTGGGCTGGACACGCACACTATGATTGGGCTGGACACGCACACTATGATTGTGCTGGACACGCACACTGTGATTGTGCTGGACACGCACACTATGATTGTGCTGGACACACACACTATGATTGGGCTGGACACGCACACTATGATTGGGCTGGACACGCACACTGTGATTGTGCTGGACACGCACACTATGATTGTGCTGGACACACACACTATGATTGGGCTGGACACGCACACTGTGATTGGGCTGGACACGCACACTATGATTGGGCTGGACACGCACACTATGATTGGGCTGGACACGCACACTATGATTGTGCTGGACGCACACACTATAATTGGGCTGGACACGCACACTGTGATTGGGCTGGACACGCACACTATGATTGGGCTGGACACGCACACTATGATTGTGCTGGACACGCACACTATGATTAGGCTGGACACGCACACTATGATTGTGCTGGACACGCACACTATGATTGGGCTGGACACGCACACTATGATTGTGCTGGACACGCACACTATGATTGGGCTGGACACGCACACTGTGATTGTGCTGGACACGCACACTATGATTGGGCTGGACACGCACACTATGATTGTGCTGGACACGCACACTATGATTGGGCTGGACACGCACACTATGATTGGGCTGGACACGCACACTATGATTGTGCTGGACACGCACACTATGATTGTGCTGGACACGCACACTATGATTGGGCTGGACACGCACACTATGATTGGGCTGGACACGCACACTATGATTGGGCTGGACACGCACACTATGATTGGGCTGGACACGCACACTATGATTGGGCTGGACACGCACACTATGATTGTGCTGGACACGCACACTATGATTGGGCTGGACACGCACACTATGATTGGGCTGGACACGCACACTGTGATTGTGCTGGACACGCACACTATGATTGTACTGAACACGCACACTATGATTGGGCTATACTTTCCACACCACTTACTTTAAAAGGTGGAAATGCTACACTTATCATAGAACAGGCTATCTTACTCATTTCAAGTGTGCATCTCAGTGGCACATGGATGTTCACAATGTCGTGAAGCCATCCCCACCAGCCATCTCCACACTTTATCATCTTTTCAAATTCAGAATATATCCCCATTCACAACTAACCCCACAGCCCCCTATTCCCGTCATATGGACAAGGCTGCTGTCCATATAGATCTGAGGATTTTAAGGACCTCTTTTCAGTGGCATCATCTGGAACATACCTGGCTAATGTCAGTCACGAAATGTCCTCAGAGTCCATCCACGCTGGAGCTAGTTATTAGAACGTCCTTCCTTCTGAAGGCTGAACAGTATCCTACTGTGTGGCTACACCATGCTACATCCATTTTTTTTTTCATTCATGTGCTGAAGGGTTGGGTCCACCTTCTGTTGAGGATTGATATTGCTGCAGGGGGTGTAGGGTCCCATCCGAAGTCACATTCACAGTTGTTTGTTGAGGACTCTGTGATGACAGCTAATCCCCACATATACAAGGAATTAGCTCAGTCCCACTTGGAAGATGAAGAAGCTGATGATCAGAAACAGGCGGCCACTGACACAAATCACAAACAGTTTGAACCTGAATGTTTCTTGTCACTTCCCTAGTCTTCCCACCTGGCCCCAACAACTTTTGCCCAGAAAACTAAAATGCATAAACTGAGAACCCAAGCCTGACCATCTCATCTCTCTATCTCTCCTCTCTCCCTCTCCCTCTCCCTCTCCCTCTCTCTCTCTCTCTCTCTCTCTCTCTCTCTCTCTCCCCTCTCTCTTCCTCCCTCTCTCTCCCTCTCTCTCTCTCTCTCTCTCTCTCTCTCACACACACACACAAACACAAACACACGTTTCTTATTTACAAAGTCAATGTCCCCTTGAAGACAGATGAAATTTGTTCTGATTTTTCTATTACTAAGTCATCAAACATCTCCTAAGTACTTATTATGTGTTAAGCTATGTGAAAAATGTGACAGACACTAGAACTCCAAGTTTGAGATTTAAGAGGTGGGTAGATTACCTTTAATCTCAGCACGTGGGAGACAGAGGAAAGTGGATCTTTGTCAGTTCAAAGCCAGCCTGATCCAAAGAGTGAGTTCCAGGACAGCCAGGACTGATATACAGAGAAATCCTGTATAATAAACAAACAAACAGAGTTGTGTAGATGCACAATATCAGCCTTCATGTAGATAGCTGAGGAATTATACATAGCCGTGGTTTGCCCACTCAGCTACGCACATCCCCTCTCTACTGAGCGCTTCTTGTATGAGGAGAACCAGTAGAGTCATCCTCAAGCCTTCCTCACTCCTGACTTTCCCTATTCCTCAGAAACAAGCCAACGACCTGGTGTCCACGCTGAAGAAGTGCACACCCCACTACATCCGCTGCATCAAACCTAACGAGACCAAGAGGCCCAGGGACTGGGAGGAAAGCAGGTGAACCAACCGTCCCCTTCGTGTCCCCAACAAGATCTAGGAACCCGATGGACCAGCCACTTACATTTGATTCACAGACAAAGCACCAACTTTAAGACCACTCCAGACTGGACTCTAAGTCAGAGAGATGCCCCAGCATTTAAAGGTGCTTGTTACCAAACCTAATGATCTGAGTTCAATCCCTGGGCTCCACACAGTGGAAGGCAAAAGCTGAAACCTGCAAGTTGTAGTCTGACCACCACATACATGCAGTGACATGCATGTGCACACACAACATATTACTTAAAATTATAAAACATCTGTGGCCCCAGAGTTATGAATTGAACTGACAAAGGCACCTACACACACACCCAATCCCCAGATAAACCTAATCTGACTGTGAAATAATCAAAACACAATTTCTCAAACCTAAACTCCAGAACTGACCCTTGAACTAACCTCCAGGATGAGCTCAGGACATTCCCCTCAGATCTCAGTCCAAGATTTGGTCCCAGACTGAGCTGAGAAACTCCTTGTGACTCAAAACTCACCATCTAAACCACCCCCAAGCTAGTCCCGATGGCTTTCATGTTTATTCTCAGCCTTGGGAGATAGAGGCTAGAGGATCATAGATTCAAGGAAACCTAAGCAGTAGAGAGAGGCACTAGCCATAGACAGACAGACAGACAGACAGACAGACAGAATGTACAGATAGTAATTAGATAGGCAATATGTAGACAGATGGCAAATTAGATAGATGATTAACTGATTAATTGATAAATAGATAAATGATAGACAACAGATAGATAATACATAGGTAGCCAATGATAGGATCATAAATAAATGATAGATAGATAGATAGATAGATAGATAGATAGATAGATAGATAGATAGATAATTGATAGATAGACAGACAGACAGACAGAGACAGACAGACAGACTCATGAGATAACCCCAGCACAAATCCAGGCCTCATGCTCCTCATTTTCCCTGGGTCTCTCCCACTTTCTGGACCTCAGGAGACTTCATTCCCACAGGGTGAAGCACCAGGTGGAGTACCTGGGCCTGAGGGAGAACATCCGCGTGCGAAGGGCAGGCTTCGCCTACCGTCGGCAGTTCTCCAAGTTCCTGCAAAGGTGATGATGCACTGTCTCTCCTTCCTTGCCTGCCTCTCCTATTGAAGTGGCCAACCAGCAGGTCTGCTCCAAATGTCCCCACACCCTCATGACCTCTACCTCTAGGTATGCCATTCTGACCCCTGAGACATGGCCACGGTGGCGTGGAGATGAACGCCAGGGTGTCCAGCACCTGCTTCGTGCTGTCAACATGGAGCCAGACCAGTACCAGATGGGGAGCACCAAGGTCTTTGTTAAGAACCCCGAGTCGGTGAGTTTGTGTGAGAGAGAAAACGGGATGGGGACCAGTGGGTAAAAGTGCAAACAAGCCAACCCAGCAAGCTGAGTTCTGAGGACTGGCCTCAAGAACTCACATATAGGTGGATGCAGAGAACTAACTACAAACTTGTCCTCCTCTAACCTACACATGCACACCATGGGACTCCTGCACCACACTATCTCTCTCTCTCTCTTCACACTTTAAAATGTGTGTGTACATCAGTGTCTCTGTCTGTCTGTCTGTCTCTCTCTCTCTCTCTCTCTCTCTCTCTCTCTCTCACACACACACACACACACACTCACATATACACACACATTCACACAAAGGCATACACAAACACAAACACATTTACACAAAGAGACACTTGCAGACACACACACAGATGTACACACACATTTTTAAAGGGTGAAAATTATAAAAATATAAGAAAATAAAGAGAGGCTTGGGAGCACCCTCTGACACAGCCATACCCTGGCACAGGGAGACAGGTGACCACCCAGGAGTGCGGAGAGGTCAGTCAGCACAGGCAGGACCACTCCTGCCACGCAGGGGATCACTCCAGGACCCTCTGACGGAAGCCTTCAGGTTTCTGTCTCCAGCTTGGGATCATCCTCTACCACAGCACACAACATCCAAGTGTCGCAGAGAGGTAGCTAACCACCCAGGAGTGCAGAAAGGTCAGTCAGCAGAGGTAGGACCTCCTCTGCCACTCAGAGGAAACAGCCGGAAACCATGAGGGCAAAAGAGAGCAGCCTTGGAAAGGAGTCTTCCAATATCCACTCGCACTCAGAGATGATCGGGGCCACAGAGCTACATACCCAAATACAACCACAAGAGAGTGGGTCTCCCAGGAGCACAGATACAGAGGCTTGCAGGACAGAGAAGCCACAGTCAGAGACAGCAACACCAGCTAACACCAAAGATAACCAGATAACAAAAGGAAAATGCAAGAACATTACCAGCAGAAACCAAGGCAACATGGCACCATCTGAACCAAGTTCTCCCACAATAACAAGTCCTGGATACCCCAAAACACCAGAAAAGCAAGATCTAGATTTAAAATCACATCTCCTGATGCTCATAGAGGAGTTCAAGAAGGATATAAATAACTCACTTAAAGAAATACAGGAAAGTATGAATCAACAGGTAGAAGCACTTAAAAAGGAAACACAAAAATTCTTTAAAGAAATACAGGAGAACATGGGTCAACAGGTAGAAACCCTTAAAGAGGAAACACAAAAATCCCTTAAAGAAGCACAGGAAAAAAAACAAACAAGTGAAGGAACTGAACAAAACCATCCAGGATCTAAAAACAGAAGTAGAAACAATGAAGAAATCACAAAAGGAAACAACTCTGGAGACAGAAAACCTTGGAAAAAAATCAGGAGTCATAGATAACTCAACATCTACAACAGAATACAAGAGATGGAAGAAAGAATTTCAGGTGCCGAAGATACCATAGAAAGCATTGACTCAACAGACAAAGAAAATGCAAAATGCAAAAAGCTTGTATCCCAGAACATCCAGGAAATCCAGGACACAATGAGAAGACCAGATCTAAGGATTATAGGCATAGATGAGAGTGAAGATTTCCAATTTAAAGGGCCAGTAAATTTCTTCAACAAAATTATAGAAGAAAATTTCCCTAGCCTAAAGAGAGAGATGCCCATGAACATACAAGAAGCCCACAGAACTCCAAACAGACTGGACCAGAACAGAAAGTCCTCCTGGCACATAATAACTAAAATACCAAATGCACTAAACAAAGAAAGAATATTAAAAGCAGTAAGGGGAAAAGGCCAAGTAACATATAAAGGAAGACCTATCAGAATTACACCAGACTTCTCACCAGAGACCATGAAAGCTAGAAGATCCTGGGCAGATCTCATATAGACCCTAAAAGAACACAAATGACAGCCCAGACTACTATACCCAGCAAAACTCTCAATTACCATAGATGGAGAAACCAAGATATTCCATGATAAAACCAAATTTACACAATATCTTTCCACAAATCCAGCCCTACAAAGGATAATAGATGGGAAAATGCCAATGTAAGGAGGGAAACTACACCCTAGAAAAAGCAAGAGAGTAATCATCTTTCAACAAACCCAAAAGAAGATAACCACACAAACATAAAAATAACATAAAAAATAACAGGAAGCAACAATCACTAGTCCTTAATATCTAATGGCCTCAATTCTCCAATAAAAAGACATAGACTAACAGACTGAATATGTAAATAGGACCCAGCATTTTGCTGCAAATGCACCTCAGTGTCAAAGACAAACACTACCTCAGAGTAAAAGGCTAGAAAACAATTTTCTAAGCAAATGGTTTCAGGAAACAAGCTGGAGTAGCCATTCTAATGTCAGATAAAATTGACTTTCAACCAAAAGTCTTCAAAAAAGAAGACTTTTATCAAAGGAAAAATCTACCAAGAAAAACTCTCAATTCTGAACGTCTATGCACCAAATGCAAGTGCACCCACATTTGTAAAAGAAACTTTACTAAAGCTCAAATCACACATTGCACCTTACGCAATAATTGTGGGTGACTTCAACACCCCACTCCCATCAATGGAAAGATCAGGAAAACACAAACTAAACAGAGACACAGTAAAACTAACAGAAGTTATGAACCAAATGGATTTAACAGATATCTATAGAACATTTTATCCTAAATCAAAAGAATATACCTTTTTTCTGGGAAGTGCGGAGACTGAATTATTTGTTGAGATTTTTGCTTTTGACAAGGTCTCACTATATGGCCCTGGCTGGCCTGGAATTTGCTACATACACCAGGCTGGCCTCACAAAGATCCCCCTGTATGCTGGAATGAAAGGTGGGTACCAACTGTGTGTTATGGTACTTCCCTTTAATCCCACCTCTCAGAGGCAGAAGCAAGAGGACCTCTGTGAGTTTAAGGCCAGCCTGGTCTACACTGTGGTTTCCAAGGCAGTCAGGGTTATGTGGAGAAATTCTGTCTCAAATAAATAAGCAAACAAACAATTTTTGTAAATATTTTATTTCTTCTGTGTGCAAGTGTTTTACCTATATGTCTGTATTCCATGTGCATGCAGTACCTGTGGTGGCCAGAAGAGGGTATCAGATCCCTGGAACTGGAGTTACAGATGGTTGTGAGCCAACATGTGGATGTTGGGAACCAAACCAACCCAGGTCCTCTGGGAAAGCAGCCAGTGTTCTTAACCACTGAACCATCTCTTCAATTCCAACAGTAGCTAGGGTGTGGGAGGAGCCAGGACCGACTAGGATGAGAAGGATTTAGTAAAATGAAGGGAGAAGAACAATAGATGGGTTGGAAAGATGGCTCAGCAGCTACAAGCACGTGCTGCCCTCTCAGAGGACCCAGATTCAGTCCACAGCGTCCACGTGCTGGCTCGCAAAAACCATACCTCTGATTCCTGAGGAATTAATGCTCTTTATTGCCCAGATATTTATGTGGGCAAAACACCCATACAAATAAAAATTAAAAATAGCTGGGCAGTGGTGGTGCACGCCTGTAATCCCAGCACTCTGGGAAGCAGAGGCAGGCAGATTTCTGAGTTCGAGGCCAGCCTGGTCTACAGAGTGAGTTCCAGGACAGCCAGGGATACACAGAGAAACCCTGTCTTGATAAAAACCAAATCCAAAAAACCAAAAATAAATTAATTAATTAAAATAAACAAATATTTGAATTTAAAAATAAACCAATCTTTGAGAAAATAAAAACAAAAGTAGAGAAAATGGTTAAAAGTCTGGGCTGCTGAGCCATCTTGGAGGATAAAGGCTCTTGCCAATCTTGACATCGGAATTTGATGCAAAGTGAGTACTGACTGCAGAAAGTTGTCCTCTAGCTGCCATGAGTTCATCCCAGACAGACAGACAGACACACACACACACACACACACACGGGGCGGGGGGGGGGGAGAAGGGGAGGAGGGGGAGAGGGAGAGGGAAGGGCGAGAGGGAGGGGGAGCAGGAGAGGGAGGAGAGGGAGGGGAGGGGAAGAGGGAGGAGAGGGAGAGGGAAGGGCGAGAGGGAGGGGGAGCTGGAGAGGGAGAGGGAGGAGAGGGAGAGGGAGAGGGAGAGGGAGAGAACCAGTGGTTGAACTGGTATTTGAAGCTAACAAGGCAAACCCAGAGCTCTAATTTTATTTCATTAATTTATATGTACGTGTGATTTGCTATGGGTGAGAGGGTACCCACCGAGGCCAAATGAGCGTGTTGGATCCCATGGAGCTGGAACTTCAGGTGGTTGTAGGCTGCCTGACATGAGTACTGGGAACCGAACTGAGGTCTTCGACCTACAAGAGCCATAGGTCTGAGCCGCATCTCCAGCACACCGCCCCTGTTCTAATTTAATGCAGATGGGCATGAGCCCCTAAGTGGGAAGGACTTCTGGGTGCAGTCACGAAGAGACAA